>NC_136591.1:4866960-5119460 GCF_910589615.1 Taurulus bubalis
TGAAGTCGACCACCATCTCTCTGGTCTTGGCCACGTTCAGAAGCAGGTGATTCTCACCGGCCCACTTCACAAAGTCACTCACCACTGCCCTGTACTCTTCCTCCCGTCCATCCCTAATACACCCGACTACCGCAGAGTCAACAGAGAACTTCTTCAGATGGCATGACTCCGTGTTGTACTGGAAGTCAGTGGTGTACAGGGTGAACAGGAAGGGAGACAGAACAGTTCCCTGTGGGGCTCCCACATCACTGACCACCGTCCCAGACAGCACACGGCCCATTCTGACAAACTGTGGTCTGCTTGTGAGGTAGTCAGTGATCCAGGAGATGGTGGACAAATCTACCCCCACCACCCGCAGCTTTTCACCCAGTAGCAGTGGTTGGATGGTGTTAAATGCACTGGAGAAGTCAAAGAAAGTGACTCTCACAGAGACACCTGTTCCATCCAGGTACTTTGTTGTGGAAGTCCCACAAACGTCGGAACATCAAACGCCCTCGTGTCTGGGTTCATAATATTATCCGTAGTCGCACACAGCTCCGACATCCTCCAAGACGAGTGTCTGAATGAAGCCGCTTCCAGCACTCCTTCAGGCGGACCAGCAGCAATTTGATTCAGCAACAGCAGGACGGCGGAGACGACGGGCGGAGCTTCTCAACGCTAATTGGCTTTCGCAACTCAGCATTGGGTTGAAATATTTAAAATAAAAGTGGAAAAGCTAATTTTTGCAGCGCTTTTTCGCCTCATTTGCGCCGCCCAGTGAAAAATTCACTTTTTCGCAACAAGTCGTACTATGTCCTTGGTTGTTAACTCCTGGAAGTTGATATTAGGCTCGTTCGTTAGAGCTGCGCTGAACTGAATCCAGACGAGAGCAGGCGGCCGCAGCATGAGGCGTCGTCAAACTGCGATCAAGTCGGACAGTTTTAGGCTGCCTTCAAAGTATACACAGGAAGTCACAGAAAAAAAGACTTCCTGTTAGTTGTGAACTTTTGTCTACTTGTAGTTTACAGATCATGTTTGGATTCATTCATGCGTTTATAAATATATATATTTATGTAGAAATGTATGTGTAGCTGCATCCTTTGTTCTTTTTAAATACATTAATACTGGTTTTGATGCGTTATATAAATATGATTTTGTATTAACAACCACACACAATGTTTTAAGCTTAAACATGAGACGAATAGTCAACAATCGAGCGTTAAGTATTACAATTACACATAAAATAAGGATTTTCTACAACACGTGGCGTTTGCTGTCAGATCTAAGAGCCAATCGGCTCTCTGATGTGGCGACTCTGGGCTAGTATCAGATGGTTGTACGTATAACTACAGAGCCTTACCCCTTCAGGGACGAGGTCACTTTCTTGATTTTACATAATTTCTTAAGTTCACCGTTTAAAGGCACTTGCATATGAGATACATACCCATGTGTTACATAAAAAATTGCAGAACAATCTCAGCTCTCTATATAATGATATATACATTGTCCTAAGGCACAAGTGTAAAGAGATAATATAGCCCTAAAGTTGAAAAATTGAAGCTTGATTATTTTGTTGTGTGTGAAAACATAGCTTTGCTCATGTGGACGAACCGTTTTGGTGCTTGAATTGGTTTACCAAAAGGTCTTAGGTTCACAAAAGCAGTGGAATATATGAATAAAATGGTAAATAAGTATAAATAAATGTCTAATACCGAATGTTGTATTGTCGTTTTTTGAGTAGAAGTGTTGTCTGTTCCTACTTTCATCAAAATGAGAGAGGGACTGAGATAAAATGGGACTGAGGAATGACTTCATACTACTGGCCAAACTTCATGGGGTGTGTGCAAATGAAAAATGAACATTACAACATTTTTTGTTTTCAAACAAAATATTTACTGTTCAATGTCCGTGGCTCGAGAAGGTCTTGTAAATATATGATTCCTTGTATCATGTACTATATATATGTGTATATACATGTATGTGTAGATTACCATACAACTGTATGGGCGGATCAGTATTGTGTGCGATTCTCTGTATTCTTATCACGATCACCTTAATCATTTTCTACAATAATGATATGTATGGTGTACTAATAACACTGTAATTATGCTTTCAACACATCCATAAGTTTAAGCGCTAAATACACTCAAGAACAGCTGCGGCATGCAGCGGGTGATAGTCTATACAGTCTGAGAGACTGATGATGATTCCTTGTCAGCAGAATCGATAGCCGAAGTACAGGAAATCATGATGATGTGACAACGGATCTTGGCGATCTGGAAGAACTCTCTCCCTATAAAATTGATATAACTAATATTGCTCCTTCATCAATGAGGAAGGGAGCTGCCTTTTGTCTGGTGGGAGTGGCCAGTTTATCCAGTGAATTTCAGTAAGCCTGCACGGGAGCGGGTTTACATTTTTGGTTGTGTTGCTATGGTGATTTTTCTAAACTTGCTTCGAGGAACTGAAAAGCCTGACCTATGTTATCTTATCCTGAAAATTAGCCGGCTAACTCAGTAAGCCAGCTACAAAGAATAGGGCCCTGATCTGAGCTGAGCTGCTGTCTCTAGTGGCCAGTGTTGTTCTGCAGCACACTGCAAGAAAACACTGGTTTTCAGGTGGGTAGTGTGTTGTCTATCTCAGTGATTTTCAACCACTGTGCCGCGGCACACCAATGTGCCGTGAGAGATCGTCAGGTGTGCCGTGGGAAAATGTCCAATTTCACTTAATTGGTCCAAAAAAAAATATGAATTAGTTGCCGCAAATAATCTTCCATTGTTGAGCCTGTAATATTACATTACATTTCATTTAGCTGACGCTTTTATCCAAAGCGACTTACAATAAGTGCAATTCCACCATGAGTACAAACTCAGAACAACAAGAATCAAAAAAGAACAATTTCAATAAGATTAAACTACAAAGTGCTATTAGTAAGTGCCATCTAAGTGCTACTACGGCGCTACCATCTTTATTCAAGGTGTAGTCGAAAAAGATGTGTTTTTAGTTTGCGACGGAAAATGTACAGACTTTCTGCTGTCCTGATGTCAGTGGGGAGCTCATTCTACCATTGAGGAGCCAGGACAGCAAACAGTCGTGACATTGTTGAGTGTTAGCTCGTAGTGATGGAGCTACAAGCCGATTGGCAGAAGCCGAGCGAACAAGCTGGGGTATACGGTTTTACCATGTCCTGGATGTCGATTGGACCCGATCTGTTCGTAGCACGGTACGCAAGTAGCAATGTTTTGAAGCGGATGCGAGCGGCCACCGGTAACCAGTGAAGGTCACGGAGGAGTGGAGTCGTGTGGGTGAATTTCGGGAGGTTAAAGACAATTTTTTTCTTAAAATTGAACAATATATATTAACTATTTAAAGTATACTTTAAAAATAAATAAATACAAATACTTCAAAACTACAGCTTCAAACTTTTTAACTTCAAACTATATAGATTGAGACCGTGTGCAACAGAACTCCACTCAGAAACTGTTGGATTCTACAAACTGCTGCTTTACTGGACTACATGTCATCATATCATCATAATATCAACTGGTAGAGCTTTGTTCCAACAAGCCGAGACAGTTGACACGGGCAAAGCTTGTGCATCTCTGTATGAGAGAGAGGGAGCAGAGACTGCGCTCTGATCGGCGCTATTTGAATAAATTATTGATACTAAAAATATGCAAAATCATATCGTTTTTAAAGTACGGGTACCGCGCTACCTTTTTAGTATTGTGCAACATTACACAGTAGTGTAAAATAAGTATTTAAATTTGCTCAGGCTCAGAAAGAAATCTGCATTGCTTTTCGGTCTGGTTGATCTGGAACCATGTGTTTTACTCTGATTACGCTGATTAGGGGTGTGAATCACCAGAGGTCCCACAATTCAGTTTTGTCACGATACTTGGGTCCCGATTCGATACTATCACGATTCTGCGATATATTGAGTATTGGGATTTTATTCCCTTTTTTCACCGCAAATTGTCCCCAAAGGAAAACTTTTTCAGAGTCAGGCGCCGCAGTTGCTCTCCAACGGCTGCTTGGCCCAGTGCATGATGGGGAAACGCCTGGCTCTCGCCACAGAGAGCTGATTGGCTCTTAGATCTGACAGCAAACACCATGTAGTGAACACGTTCCTATTCACCCTAAGGCACTACTTGGCTGCTCGTTTGGTTAATATTCCTGGCGCGCTTTACTCATGACAATGTCCAGTTGTGTCGTCCAACATGTTTATTCTTTGCAGAACATAAGTAATAATCTCACCGGCAGAATTTAGCTGCATATATTCAAATCATAAAATAAACCATAAGCATTTGTCTTACTCTGTTCCAATATTCCAATACTGTCACACAAAGCAGTCAAAAAACTGCTTGCTTCTCAAACGAGCAACACCTGACCATCGTGCCACTCCTAATTATATAGGGCCGACTCCGTTGAAGTCAGCCTTATGCCACCCAGTGGTGGGAGGTCCAACATACACGAAACAAGGCAAAATGGCTCGTACACACTGGCCCTAATTGTTTCTGACAAAACAATTATTTATCACTTTACATAAAGAGCCATTACATTAGAAACAAAACCAAAAAAATACTGTTTGATACAGTCAATATCACAAGACCTGCATATGACCGATATACAACTTTCGTTGTCTAGCAACCATTTTTTTACATCTCCACTGAAGAGCTTGATACTGAGCATTTTTAGGTTATAAGACAAAATAAGATAATCCTTTATTAGTCCCTCAGTGGGGAAACCATGTTTGCTGCTTTGCCACCTCCTCTTTAGGGACCAACTGCAACAACATTTCATGTTTCACCCTTGCTTCACCACAGAAAACATTGAATTGGTCAAATGTACATTTTACCTCTTTGACATAGCTTTTATCAACCATCAAACCCAAAAGTATCTCTCTACGACCATATGCTCTTTGAAACATTGTCTTTCTTTCTTTTTGCAGATTCATAATCTTTTCCAAGAGTGCTTTTTCTGTTAATTTAACAGCCTGTGTTTTCACAGAGAGATCCATTTTACTTGCATCAACCTGAGGCTCAGTCTCTGCCATGTCTCCTTCCATTGTTCGTGATGCACAAGTCAGTTCTGAGTGTTCGCTCTGGCTCATACAGTCACCACCTGCTCACCTCTGCCGCTCCGCACCGCCGGCGCAGCTCCAACACAGCTCCAGCGCACCTCTGCCGCACACAATGAAGCGCCGCTCCCGACGTACCGCCGCGCCTCCTTTCCAAGCCGTAACTTCAGCGCCAGCTCCAGCCGCTCGCTCAGACGCCGCTCCAACGCCGCCGCTGCACCACCACAGCTTCAGCGCCGCTCTGATGCCGCCGCTCCGACGCCGCTCCGATGCCGCCGCTGCACCACCGTAGCTTCAGCGTAGCTTCGATGCCGCTCCGATGCCGCCGCTGCACCACCGTAGCATACAATGTAGTACATTTTAACAATTTTGATTGTGACTTTTAAACTTACCTTAAAATGTCCAAAGTGCTTGAAATTATAATAACCAGAAAATAATGGTGAAGGGGGTAAGGTAATAACACAAACTAATACAATAACAATTTTGCAAATAATTGTAGCTATTAAAATGTCGAGGGTGCCACACTGGCACATCAATAACTTAGATTTTCTTTTCTAAATCATCAAAATTAAAAACAAAAAAAGTGTCAGAAGTCTAATAAAGTATCATATTTAGCTCCAGAGTACTAAGAAACATATGAATAGACACCAAGATCATCAATTTGAATCTATGTATTTTACAACAAAATCTAGACACCCAAGACATCTAGACACCAAGATCATCAATTTGCAGCATAGTTGTATACATCATGTATTTACTTGTTATATAGTTATATTATACAAACAACCTATTGCTTTCCTTCAGTTAATGTATCTAAGAACACCAGCCATACAAGTTTCATCATGTTGTAAGAGTACCTGATGCTCTCATCACTTTTTACTGCCGTAAGCTGCATTTCAAGTAGGTGCATGGTAGGATATCCGCTGCTCCGACGGTAAGCGTATTGCCTTACTTCCGGTTCCACCTTGTGTGTGTGTTAGCCGATAACGTACTTGTCTCAGCTCCAGCTAAACCAAGCTAATTGTGTGATATTCTCCAGTACAAGCGCCTGATCACCAGCTGTACATCTTTTACATCTAATCGCTCGACTCTCTTCTTCTTTTAGCGACTTACCGCCAATCCAACTGTCCTATTTTCACTTTGTTTGTTCTGCTAATCTTTAGCTACCTCACTTAGCCATTTTGTGCCAACACAAAAGAAACTGAGGAACTGGAAAATGACTGTCCTGACACTGACAGTGAGGGCTGAGTGTCCTTAATCTGTTCCTTATTCTGTTTTGTACAGTTGTATATATCATTTTTCATAAAGATTGTTTTTATGGTTGATTAGTGTTTTCATTTGTGGAAGAATGAATGAATGAACAAACAAATGGTCATTAGTATAAGTACAATTACTGCCTTTTATTGATACAAGAAGGAGGTTTATTTGTCACAAACATTGAAATACTAACGTAAAGCATGTAGTGAAATTTCGTTTGGTGTTGAGGTGTATTCCCAGGTATTTTAAGAGACCAAGAGATAGTTTTAATGTCATATGCACAGATAACAGGCAGTTATTCTGTACAACGAAAAGCTTATTTTGATGGGTCGTCCTAACACAGAATTACAATAATTACAATAAACTTTAAGGAAAAAAAAAAAAAATGAAATAAGCTTAAGGCCCAAAAAAATAAATAAGGCACAAAATAGTGACAGTATTGCACAAGAATATGTATAAGACTTGATCTAAATGACTTAACATGAACATAACATTATCGTATATTTGCCTCATTGTTCTTCTTGGACGCGACTATGTATACAGCACTGTTTAGAATCCATTTGGCCCATTTTTGAGGATGTTCGAGGGTTTCTCCTCTTCTATCGGTAACGCTATATCGATCCTTGGGAGCCGCCATCTTGCCTTTCTGTTGACAAAAAGCAGCTACCTCATTGGTGTAGAACGATCACGTGTCGAACCGTGCCACCACTCGCGACCAAGATCCTATTACGCTCTGAAGGAACTAGTTCTGCATTAAACATAGACGCGTCGAGAACCGACTGGAAATTCCGCGACGAACTTTTTTATGAGCTAAATGTTGTGTAGATGCACGCTTGTGGAGCGGGATGAAACGATAACAGGGTTTACCTTACCATGCACGGTAGAATATCCGCTGCTCCGACGGTAAGCGTATTGCGTCTCTTCCGATTCCACCGTGTGTGTTTTAGCCGATAACGTACTTGTCTCAGCTCCAGCTAAACCAAGCTAATTGTGTAATATTATCCAGTACAAGCGCCTGATCACCAGCTGTACACCTTTCACATCTATTCGCTCGACTCTCTTCTTCTTTTAGCGACTCACCGCTTAAATCCAACTGTCCTATTTTCACTTTGTTTGTTCGTTCTGCTAATCTTTAGCTACCTCACTTAGCCTAGCAGCTAACCTAGCCTAGCAGTCTTCCTCCGCTCTCTCTTGCTCAGCGTGTCACATGTGTAGCTATTCCCCTGCCTTCTTTAAAGATAACGGTACATGTAATAAGTGTCGTTTTTGTCAATAAAGTGATGAAAGCATCAAGTATTCTTAATATATCAGGACACGTATGTGTTCATAATATATAATGCAATTGTATGTATGCTTTTCTGAGTTAGGTTATTGCAGATAATCAAGCAAACTATGTATTTCCGAGAAGATGACACGTTTGGCACCGTACAAGCCTTGTACACGTCTTTTAGAGCATAAACGCTGGAAATGCATCTTAGGTCAATAAAGTGATGAAAGCATAAAGTATTCATTATATATCATGACACGTTTGTGTTCATCATATATTTATCATGCAATTGTATGTATGTTTTTCTGAGTTAGGTTATTGCAGATAATCAAGTAAACTATGTATTTCCAAGCAGATGACACGTTTGGCACCTTACAAGCCTTGTACACGTCTTTTAGAGCAAAAATGCTGGAAATGTATCTTAGGTCAATAAAGTGATGAACGCATCAAGTATTCATTATACATCATGACACGTTTGTGTTCATAATATATCATGCAATTGTATGTATGTTTTTCTGAGTTAGGTTATTGCAGATAATCAAGTAAACTATGTATTTCCAAGCAGATGACACGTTTGGCACCTTACAAGCCTTGTACACGTCTTTTAGAGCAAAAACGCTTGAAATGCATCTTAGGTCAATAAAGTGATGAAAGCGTCAAGTATTCGTTATATATCATGACACGTTTGTGTTAATGATATATTTATCATGCAATTGTATGTATGTTTTTCTGAGTTAGGTTATTGCAGATAATCAAGTAAACTATGTATTTCCAAGAAGATGACACGTTTGCACCTTACAAGCCTTGTATACGTCTTTTAGAGCATAAACGCATCTTAGGTCAAAGTGATGAAAGCATCAAGTATTCATTATATATCATGACACGTTTGTGTTCATGATATATTTATCATGCAATTGTATGTATGTTTTTCTGAGTTAGGTTATTGCAGATAATCAAGTAAACTATGTATTTCCGAGAAGATGTGTTTATGCTCTAAATGACGTGTACAAGGCTTGTAAGGTGCCAAACGTGTCATCTTCTTGGAAATACATAGTTTACTTGATTATCTGCAATAACCTAACTCAGAAAAACATACATACAATTGCATGATATATTATGACCACAAACGTGTCATGATACATTAAGAATACTTGATGCTTTCATCACTTTATTGACCTAAGATGCATTTCCAGCGTTATTCTATGTGTTCACATCATAGAAGACTGTAAATAAGAACATTTTGTGCAGGCTTTTATTTTTTACATAAAAATAATCGGCTCGTATTTCCCTACCGGGGAGGTAGTTAACGCTATCAGAAGCTAAGCTAGGAGAATATCACACAATTAGCTTGGTTTAGCTGGAGCTGAGACAAGTACGTTATCGGCTAAAACACACACGGTGGAACCGGAAGTGACGCAATACGCTTACCGTCGGAGCAGCAAATATTCTACCGTGCATGGTAAGGTGAACCCTGTTATCGTTTCATCCCGTTCCACAAGCGTGCATCTACACAACATTTAGCTCATTAAAAAAAAAAAACAGTCGCGCTAAGCTACCAAAAAAAAGTGTCTATGTTTAATGCAGAACTAGTTCCTTCAGAGCGTAATAGGATCTTGGTCGCGAGTGGTGGCACGGTTCGACACGTGATCGTTCTATACCAATGACGTAACTGCTTTTTGTCAACAGAAAGGCAAGATGGCGGCTCCCATGGATCGATATAACGTTACCAATGACCATTTGTTTGTTCATTCATTCATTCTTCCACAAATGAAAACACTGATCAACCATAAAATAATCTTTATGAAAAATATGATATATACAACTGTACAAAACAGAATAAGGTTTTTTGTATAATATAACTATATAACAAGTAAATACATGATGTATACAACTATGCTGTAAATTAACTATGCACATTAAATAGAGGAAATAAACGGCATTAAATACATCTGTATCAATCACCAAGTTCATTAACAAAGACATGTAAATGTAACTAAATGTATGGTTTACATACATGTATACTGCCACCTACTGGTAGAAAGGTAAACCTGCACTCTGGTCTTGTGTTCACTCAAGCATAATGAGCTGGAAATATAGATATGATGCTAACAGCAACAACTCTACACACACAAATAACTTTGATTAAACTATATGACGAACTGTGTTGCATTAAACAATGCAACGAGTAATTGAACAGTTGATTCGGGCTGTATACATGCACATTAAACTGCCTGTAGTCACGACTGTTGCTACATATCCAGGTTTATTTATTTATATTAATTCTTCTAACATTACTCTTTTATGTGTTTGCATCATAGAAGACTGTAAATAAGAACATTTTGTACAGGCTTTTATTTTTTACATGAAAAGAATCGGCTCGTATTTCCCTACCAGTTAACGCTATCAGAAGCTAAAGCTAGTTGGTCCGCACCGACTATTGAGAGTTGAGCTGGCTAACGTAGCTAACGTCTGAGCTTCAATGGTGCGGAGCCGTGCAGCTAACCCACTGAGACCTGCCTCCAACCTAGCAAAAACGACACTTATTACATGTACCGTTATCTTTAAAGAAGGCAGGGGAATAGCTACACATGTGACACGCTGAGCAAGAGAGAGCGGAGTTGAAATGAAAACACTGATCAACCATAAAAACAATCTTTATGAAAAATATGATACATACAACTGTACAAAACAGAATAAGGAACAGATTAAGGACACTCAGCCCTCAATGTCAGGACAGTCATCTTCCAGTTCCTCAGTTTCTTTTGTGTTGGCACGATTACAACAACGACATAAGTCTGTGCAACACAGTCCTTCAGAAAAACAGGAACATCTGCCTGTCTCACAGGCACTTTTGCAGCCGCAGTGTACCACATGCAAAACACTGTCAGGGGCCAGCTTTCTGGTCATCCAGGTGACGTGCAAGGTCCTATCCTCTATTTGCCAACCATATCCAGCAGGTGATGGAGCTAACTAGATTGTATAGTGCAAGGGGAACAACGGTTTGTGCTTCAGTGACATTCACATTTTCAGAAGTTGGAGGCCATGGGCATGACATGCCAGGAGTGTCACTAAGATGTCTTTTTAAGAACAACGCTGCTGTATATAGTGTCCTTACGTCCTCCTGTGTTGTTTGGCACTTTGTTGTCCCTTGTTCAGTCTTGCTGTCCGTCTGGCTCAACTCACTAGACTGTGTGGTTTCCGCACCTGATGGATAAGGTAGCATGTCCACGAGTGTATCTGTTGACAGAGTCTCTGCAAAAACCAGCTCGCAGATGTTGCACTTGGTGGGGATGTGAAACAACAGTTGGGGGAAATCACGAGTCAGCCTCTTCTTCAACATATCCTGCCTGCAACACAACAAAACAGTGACAATTAAGAGTCACAGAAGTACCGTCAAGAGCAGAGAGTGGTGGAGGTGGTACAAGACATTTCAGGCTAGAACCTATCTGCCAAACAGCACATTTAACACCAAAGATGCCCAAGAAAGGCACACAACATCACAAACCACACACACACACACACGCGCACACGCAGTTTTCCTTGGTGCCGACTGGTACATGTCTGTGCAAACAGCAAGACTTAAAAACTGTTTCTCCAAACAAGCCCGTCACACACATTTTGTGTAAAGCTGGCCTTGCACATGACAAATAATAAGACTTGAGAGAAAAATGCATAGCAGTTACCTGTAGTCTGAAGCATTAAGACCTTCATTTGCTATCACCAGTTCAATGAAGGCCTTCCTCAGCTGGCCCATTCTCAGCACCTCTTTGTTGACAAGCAGCCTTTGGCGAATGATCCTCTCACAGAATAGCTTATAGCTGACATCAAACATGGGCTCATTCCTAAAACACATAAGAATGAGAAGTAAAGAAATGAATAAGTGTTGTGATTGTGTGCACATACAACAGAATGCAGATTGAATGTTTACTTTTATAATGTTAAGTTAGTAGCTCCTTGAAATGCAATATAATAAATAACTTACTGTTCTTTCTCTGGTTTTTCAGGCCTCATCAAAAACCTGGTGTACTGATTGTAACAGCCTTTGTGGTACTGCACCTCCAGAGCCACACAGTCTTTGTCTTTTATGTGTATCAATATACTTTGGTCATCCTTCAACTCGGCAGCTTTCTGCAATTGGCCTTAACGGAACAAAAAGGATAGCTCAATGAGTTTCCCTTTGTCGTTTGCCTGCTCGGTTGATACATTTCTCCTTTTTTTGGCAAATGATGCACAGGGCAGGAAGGACGGGGCCAGAGCCTGCGATTGGCAGGCCTGACCTAGATCGCAGTTTCTTTGTTGGACTCGTGCTGCTAGAAGTTGATGGAATGGCCTCGTAGACTTGCGTGGACATGATGTATACAACTATGCTGCAAATTAACTATGCACATTAAATAGAGGAAATAAACGGCATTAAATACATCTGTATCAATAACCTAGTTCATTAACAAAGACATGTAAATGTAACTAAATGTATGGTTTACATACACGTATACTGCCACCTACTGGTAGAAAGGTAAACCTGCACTCTGGTCTTGTGTTCACTCAAGCACAATGAGCTGGAAATATAGATATGATGCTAACAGCAAGAACTCTACACACACAAATGACTTTGATTAATTTATATGACGAACTGTGTTGCAATAACCCTCCCGTTGTCCTCAGCGTCAAAATGACCCTCGTGCAAGTGTATGTGTACGTGTCAATATCCCTCCCATTGTCTTGGGGTCAAAATGACCCTCGTGCAAGTGTATGTGTACGTGTCAATATCCCTCCCGTTGTCTTGGGGTCAAAATGACCCTCGTGCAAGTGTATGTGTACGTGTCAATATCCCTCCCGTTGTCTTGGGGTCAAAATGACCCTCGTGCAAGTGTATGAGGGATATTGACACGTACACATGTACGTGTCAATATCCCTCCGTTGTCTTGGGGTCAAAAAGACCCGCGTACGAGCGATCCTCCCGCTGTCCCCTGGGTCAAAAAGACCCGCGTACGAGCGATCCTCCCGCTGTCCCCTGGGTCAAAAAGACCCGCGTACTCGGAAAGTGGTTGTAACTGTATGTAATTTAGAGGTGTGTCATAACATTGGGGTGTGTTTAAATATTTGTATATATAGGGGTCCGTGACCCATGTGATTTCATTCAATTCTGGACCTTCTGACTGCTGCTGCTGCTGTTTTGAACGAGTTCCTTTGGATGTCGTCTCCCGCTTATCTGGAAAAGACCCCAACGGGCAGTGCGATAGGTATGTCTGCAGGCCACAGACCTGGCAATACCGGTGTGAAAGCGCCTGTGGCCAAGAGACGCCAGACGGGTCTCTCGTCACCGGCTCAGGAGGACGGAACTGCACAGCCGCCACAGCAGAGCTGCCCCTCATCTCTGCCCCCATTTCAGCAGAGCTCCCCTTCGTCACCGGCTCAGGAGTGCGGGACCGCACCTCCGTCGCCGGCCTCATCTCACCAGAGCACAGCCTCAACCGCATCTGCGTCTCCACCGTCTAGCGACGAGGATATCGGGTTTGCCAGCGACGAGGGCCTTCAAGGGCCTGTAGCCAACGGTGGCAACTATACAACAGCAGTCTTCTCGTCAGCATTCCGAAAAGGTGTTCGCATCAGCGTGCTACATTTCCTGAACAAGGTCATGACTAGTTACCGCGAGGAGGTCTGCAATGGATGTCAGACTGCTCATGGCAGTCAGAAGCAGCATCCTTGTTTGTTGCCTATAAAGGATGGTTTTTATAGGGAGCACTTCAAACAACTGAGGCAACGTGTGTGGATCGCTGGTTTTGTGCCCGCCATTAGTCGTTATGGTGTACGAATGATCACAACTGTCACTGTTACCACATCTTTTATTTTGTTTCTTACTGTTGCACAAAACACATCAATACATACATGTCTCCTCCCAGCATTTTTCAACCATTTCAAACCTGACAAATTCGACACACTGAAAATGGTTGAAAAATGCTGGGAGGAGACATGTATGTATTGATGTGTTTTGTGCAACAGTAAGAAACAAAATAAAAGATGTGGTAACAGTGACAGTTGTGATCATTCGTACACCATAACGAGCCCAAGTCAAAAAAATGTCATTAGGTATCAAGATATGAAAGCTTTGCACGCAAAAAAAACAACAACAATGATCACAGGACACAGAGTATGTCACAGTATTACATATATAACTTAAAGCAGTAAAACGTGATGAGAGCATCAGCTACTCTTACAATATAGTACAACTTGAATGTCTGGTATTCTATGATGCATCAAATGCAGGAAATCATAGAATCTAAGTGTTCGACAACAAAATGCACGTTTGGACTCATTTGAGGCTGAAACGTCTTTTCGGCGCATAAAAGATGGAAATGCAACTTAAAGCAGTAAAACGTGATGAGAGCATCAGGTACTCTTATATTATAATGAAAAATAAATGTCTGGTAATCTATGATGCATTAAATGCAGGAAATCATAGAATCTAAGTGTTCGACAACAAAATGCACTTTTTGAGTCTTTTGAGGCTGAAACGTCTTTTCGGAGCATAAAAGATGGAAATGCAACTTAAAGCAGTAAAACGTGATGAGAGCATCAGGTACTCTTATATTATAATGAAAAATAAATGTCTGGTAATCTATGATGCATTAAATGCAGGAAATCATAGAATCTAAGTGTTCGACAACAAAATGCACTTTTTGAGTCTTTTGAGGCTGAAACGTCTTTTCGGAGCATAAAAGATGTAAATGCAACATAAAGCAGTAAAACCCGATGAGAGCATCAGGTACTCTTATATTATAATGAAAAATAAAAGTCTGGTATTCTATGATGCATTAAATGCAGGAAATCATAGAATCCAAGTGTTTGACAAAAGAATGCACTTTTTGACTTTTTTGAGCCTGAAACGTCTTTTCGGAGCATAAAAGATGGAAATGCAACTTAATTCACTTTTTGACATTTTTGAGGCTGAAACGTCTTTTCGGAGCATAAAAGATGGAAATGCAACTTAAAGCAGTAAAACGTGATGAGAGCATCAGGTACGCTTACAATATAGTACAACTTGAATGTCTGGTATTCTATGATGCATTAAATGCAGGAAATCATAGAATCTAAGTGTTCGACAACAAAATGCACTTTTTGACTTTTTTAAAGCTGAAACGTCTTTTCGGAGCAGAAAAGATGGAAATGCAACTTAAAGCAGTAAAACGTGATGAGAGCATCAGGTACTCTTATATTATAATGAAAAATAAATGTATGGTATTCTATGATGCATTAAATGCAGGAAATCATAGAATCTAAGTGTTCGACAACAAAATGCACGTTTGGACTCATTTGAGGCTGAAACGTCTTTTCGGCGCATAAAAGATGGAAATGCAACTTAAAGCAGTAAAACGTGATGAGAGCATCAGGTACTCTTATATTATAATGAAAAATAAATGTCTGGTAATCTATGATGCATTAAATGCAAGAAATCATGGAATCTAAGTGTTTGACAACAAAATGCACTTTTTGAGTCTTTTGAGGCTGAAACGTCTTTTCGGAGCATAAAAGATGGAAATGCAACTTAAAGCAGTAAAACGTGATGAGAGCATCAGGTACTCTTATATTATAGTGAAAAATGAATGTCTGGTAATCTATGATGCATTAAATGCAGGAAATCACAGAATCTAAGTGTTCGACAACAAAATGCACTTTTTGAGTCTTTTGAGGCTGAAACGTCTTTTCGGAGCATAAAAGATGTAAATGCAACATAAAGCAGTAAAACCCGATGAGAGCATCAGGTACTCTTATATTATAATGAAAAATAAAAGTCTGGTATTCTATGATGCATTAAATGCAGGAAATCATAGAATCTAAGTGTTCGACAAAAGAATGCACTTTTTGACTTTTTTGAGCCTGAAACGTCTTTTCGGAGCATAAAAGATGGAAATGCAACTTAATTCACTTTTTGACATTTTTGAGGCTGAAACGTCTTTTCGGAGCATAAAAGATGGAAATGCAACTTAAAGCAGTAAAACGTGATGAGAGCATCAGGTACGCATACAATATAGTAAAACTTGAATGTCTGGTATTCTATGATGCATTAAATGCAGGAAATCATAGAATCTAAGTGTTCGACAACAAAATGCACTTTTTGACTTTTTTAAAGCTGAAACGTCTTTTCGGAGCATAAAAGATGGAAATGCAACTTAAAGCAGTAAAACGTGATGAGAGCATCAGGTACTCTCATATTATAATGAAAAATAAATGTATGGTATTCTATGATGCATTAAATGCAGGAAATCATAGAATCTAAGTGTTAGACAACAAAATGCACTTTTTGACTCTTTTGAGGCTGAAACGTCTTTTCGGAGCATAAAAGATGGAAATGCAACTTAAAGCAGTAAAACGTGATGAGAGCATCAGGTACTCTTACAATAGAGTACAACTTGAATGTCTGGTATTCTATGATGCATTAAATGCAGGAAATCATAGAATCTAAGTGTTCGACAACAAAATGCACTTTTTGACTTTTTTGAGGCTGAAACGTCTTTTCGGAGCATAAAAGATGGAAATGCAACTTAAAGCAGTAAAACGTGATGAGAGCATCAGGTACTCTTATATTATAATGAAAAATAAATGTCTGGTATTCTAAGATGCATTAGATGCAGGAAATCATAGAATCTAAGTGTTCGACAACAAAATGCACTTTTTGACTCTTTTGAGGCTGAAACGTATTTTCGGAGCATAAAAGATGGAAATGCAACTTAATGCACTTTTTGACTCTTTTGAGGCTGAAACGTCTTTTCGGAGCATAAAAGATGGAAATGCAACTTAAAGCAGTAAAACGTGATGAGAGCATCAGGTATGCTTACAATATAGTACAACTTGAATGTCTGGTATTCTATGATGCATTAAATGCAGGAAATCATAGAATCTAAGTGTTAGACAACAAAATGCACTTTTTGACTCTTTTGAGGCTGAAACGTCTTTTCGGAGCATAAAAGATGGAAATGCAACTTAAAGCAGTAAAACGTGATGAGAGCATCAGGTACTCTTACAATAGAGTACAACTTGAATGTCTGGTATTCTATGATGCATTAAATGCAGGAAATCATAGAATCTAAGTGTTCGACAACAAAATGCACTT
Organism: Taurulus bubalis; assembly: GCF_910589615.1. NCBI lineage: Eukaryota > Metazoa > Chordata > Actinopteri > Perciformes > Cottidae > Taurulus > Taurulus bubalis. Next base: position 4,883,653 of record NC_136591.1, read on the forward strand.
TTTGACTTTTTTGAGGCTGAAACGTCTTTTCGGAGCATAAAAGATGGAAATGCAACTTAAAGCAGTAAAACGTGATGAGAGCATCAGGTACTCTTATATTATAATGAAAAATAAATGTATGGTATTCTAAGATGCATTAGATGCAGGAAATCATAGAATCTAAGTGTTCGACAACAAAATGCACTTTTTGACTCTTTTGAGGCTGAAACGTATTTTCGGAGCATAAAAGATGGAAATGCAACTTAATGCACTTTTTGACTCTTTTGAGGCTGAAACGTCTTTTCGGAGCATAAAAGATGGAAATGCAACTTAAAGCAGTAAAACGTGATGAGAGCATCAGGTATGCTTACAATATAGTACAACTTGAATGTCTGGTATTCTATGATGCATTAAATGCAGGAAATCATAGAATCTAAGTGTTCAACAACAAAATGCACTTTTTGACTCTGTTGAGGCTAAAACGTCTTTTAGGAGCATAAAAGATGGAAATGCAACTTAAAGCAGTAACACGTGATGAGAGCATCAGGTACTCTTACAATATACTACAACTTGAATGTCTGGTATTCTATGATGCATTAAATGAAGGAAATCATAGAATCTAAGTGTTCGACAACAAAATGCACGTTTGGACTCTGCTGAGGCTGAAACGTCTTTTCGGAGCATAAAAGTTGGAAATGCAACAAAACGTGAAAGCAGTAAAGCAGTAAAACGTGATGAGAGCATCAGGTACTCTTACAATATACTACAACTTGAATGTCTGGTATTTTATGATGCATTATAAATGTTTGAAATCATAGAATCAAGTGTTCGACAACAAAATGCACTTTTTGACTCTTTTGAGGCTAAAACTTCTTTTAGGGGCATAAAAGATGGAAATGCAACTTAAAGCAGTAAAACGTGATGAGAGCATCAGGTACTCTTATATTGTAATGAAAAATAAATGTCTGGTATTCTATGATGCATTAAATGCTTGAAATCATAGAATCAAGTTTTCGACAACAAAATGCACTTTTTGACTCTTTTGAGGCTAAAACGTCTTTTCGGAGCATAAAAGATGGAAATGCAACTTAAAGCAGTAAAACGTGATGAGAGCATCAGGTACTCTTACATTATAATGAAAAATAAATGTCTGGTATTATATGATGCATTAAATGCAGGAAATCATAGAATCTAAGTGTTCGACAACAAAATGCACTTTTGGACTCTTTTGAGGCTGAAACGTCTTTTCGGAGCAAAAAAGTTGGAAATGCAACTTAAAGCAGTAAAACGTGATGAGAACATCAGGTACTCTTATATTATAATGAAACTTGAATGTCTGGTATTCTATGATGCATTAAATGCTTGAAATCATGGAATCTAAGTATTCGACAACAAAATGCACTTTTTGACTCTTTTGAGGCTAAAACGTCTTTTAGGAGCATAAAAGATGGAAATGCAACTTAAAGCAGTAAAACATGATGAGAGCACCAGGTACTCTTACAATATAGTACAACTTGAATGTCTGGTATTCTATGATGCTTTAAATGCAGGAAATCATAGAATCTAAGTGTTCGACAACAAAATGCACGTTTGGACTCTGTTGAGGCTGAAACGTCTTTTCAGAGCATAAAAGTTGGAAATGTAACTTAAAGCAGTAAAACGTGATGAGAGCACCAGGTACTCTTACAATATAGTACAACTTGAATGTCTGGTATTCTATAATGCAATAACTGCAGGAAATCATAGAATCTAAGTGTTCGACAACAAAATTCACTTTTGGACTCTGTTGAGGCTGAAACGTCTTTTCGGAGCATAAAAGTTGGAAATGCAACTTAAAGCAGTAAAACGTGATGAGAGCACCAGGTACTCTTACAATATGGTACAACTTGAATGTCTGGTATTCTAAAATGCATTAAATGCAGGAAATCATAGAATCTAAGTGTTCGACAACAAAATGCACTTTTTGAGTCTTTTGAGGCTGAAACGTCTTTTCGGAGCATAAAAGATGTAAATGCAACATAAAGCAGTAAAACCCGATGAGAGCATCAGGTACTCTTATATTATAATGAAAAATAAAAGTCTGGTATTCTATGATGCATTAAATGCAGGAAATCATAGAATCTAAGTGTTCGACAAAAGAATGCACTTTTTGACTTTTTTGAGCCTGAAACGTCTTTTCGGAGCATAAAAGATGGAAATGCAACTTAATTCACTTTTTGACATTTTTGAGGCTGAAACGTCTTTTCGGAGCATAAAAGATGGAAATGCAACTTAAAGCAGTAAAACGTGATGAGAGCATCAGGTACGCTTACAATATAGTACAACTTGAATGTCTGGTATTCTATGATGCATTAAATGCAGGAAATCATAGAATCTAAGTGTTCGACAACAAAATGCACTTTTTGACTTTTTTAAAGCTGAAACGTCTTTTCGGAGCATAAAAGATGGAAATGCAACTTAAAGCAGTAAAACGTGATGAGAGCATCAGGTACTCTTATATTATAATGAAAAATAAATGTATGGTATTCTATGATGCATTAAATGCAGGAAATCATAGAATCTAAGTGTTAGACAACAAAATGCACTTTTTGACTCTTTTGAGGCTGAAACGTCTTTTCGGAGCATAAAAGATGGAAATGCAACTTAAAGCAGTAAAACGTGATGAGAGCATCAGGTACTCTTACAATAGAGTACAACTTGAATGTCTGGTATTCTATGATGCATTAAATGCAGGAAATCATAGAATCTAAGTGTTCGACAACAAAATGCACTTTTTGACTTTTTTAAAGCTGAAACGTCTTTTCGGAGCATAAAAGATGGAAATGCAACTTAAAGCAGTAAAACGTGATGAGAGCATCAGGTACTCTTATATTATAATGAAAAATAAATGTATGGTATTCTATGATGCATTAAATGCAGGAAATCATAGAATCTAAGTGTTCGACAACAAAATGCACGTTTGGACTCATTTGAGGCTGAAACGTCTTTTCGGCGCATAAAAGATGGAAATGCAACTTAAAGCAGTAAAACTTGATGAGAGCATCAGGTACTCTTATATTATAATGAAAAATAAATGTCTGGTAATCTATGATGCATTAAATGCAGGAAATCATAGAATCTAAGTGTTTGACAACAAAATGCACTTTTTGAGTCTTTTGAGGCTGAAACGTCTTTTCGGAGCATAAAAGATGGAAATGCAACTTAAAGCAGTAAAACGTGATGAGAGCATCAGGTATGCTTACAATATAGTACAACTTGAATGTCTGGTATTCTATGATGCATTAAATGCAGGAAATCATAGAATCTAAGTGTTCAACAACAAAATGCACTTTTTGACTCTGTTGAGGCTAAAACGTCTTTTAGGAGCATAAAAGATGGAAATGCAACTTAAAGCAGTAACACGTGATGAGAGCATCAGGTACTCTTACAATATACTACAACTTGAATGTCTGGTATTCTATGATGCATTAAATGAAGGAAATCATAGAATCTAAGTGTTCGACAACAAAATGCACGTTTGGACTCTCCTGAGGCTGAAACGTCTTTTCGGAGCATAAAAGTTGGAAATGCAACAAAACGTGAAAGCAGTAAAGCAGTAAAACGTGATGAGAGCATCAGGTACTCTTACAATATACTACAACTTGAATGTCTGGTATTTTATGATGCATTATAAATGCTTGAAATCATAGAATCAAGTGTTCGACAACAAAATGCACTTTTTGACTCTTTTGAGGCTAAAACTTCTTTTAGGGGCATAAAAGATGGAAATGCAACTTAAAGCAGTAAAACGTGATGAGAGCATCAGGTACTCTTATATTGTAATGAAAAATAAATGTCTGGTATTCTATGATGCATTAAATGCTTGAAATCATAGAATCAAGTTTTCGACAACAAAATGCACTTTTTGACTCTTTTGAGGCTAAAACGTCTTTTCGGAGCATAAAAGATGGAAATGCAACTTAAAGCAGTAAAACGTGATGAGAGCATCAGGTACTCTTACATTATAATGAAAAATAAATGTCTGGTATTATATGATGCATTAAATGCAGGAAATCATAGAATCTAAGTGTTCGACAACAAAATGCACTTTTGGACTCTTTTGAGGCTGAAACGTCTTTTCGGAGCAAAAAAGTTGGAAATGCAACTTAAAGCAGTAAAACGTGATGAGAACATCAGGTACTCTTATATTATAATGAAACTTGAATGTCTGGTATTCTATGATGCATTAAATGCTTGAAATCATGGAATCTAAGTATTCGACAACAAAATGCACTTTTTGACTCTTTTGAGGCTAAAACGTCTTTTAGGAGCATAAAAGATGGAAATGCAACTTAAAGCAGTAAAACATGATGAGAGCACCAGGTACTCTTACAATATAGTACAACTTGAATGTCTGGTATTCTATGATGCTTTAAATGCAGGAAATCATAGAATCTAAGTGTTCGACAACAAAATGCACGTTTGGACTCTGTTGAGGCTGAAACGTCTTTTCAGAGCATAAAAGTTGGAAATGCAACTTAAAGCAGTAAAACGTGATGAGAGCACCAGGTACTCTTACAATATAGTACAACTTGAATGTCTGGTATTCTATAATGCAATAACTGCAGGAAATCATAGAATCTAAGTGTTCGACAACAAAATTCACTTTTGGACTCTGTTGAGGCTGAAACGTCTTTTCGGAGCATAAAAGTTGGAAATGCAACTTAAAGCAGTAAAACGTGATGAGAGCACCAGGTACTCTTACAATATGGTACAACTTGAATGTCTGGTATTCTAAAATGCATTAAATGCAGGAAATCATAGAATCTAAGTGTTCGACAACAAAATGCACTTTTTGACTTTTTTAAAGCTGAAACGTCTTTTCGGAGCATAAAAGATGGAAATGCAACTTAAAGCAGTAAAACGTGATGAGAGCATCAGGTACGCTTACAATATAGTACAACTTGAATGTCTGGTATTCTATGATGCATTAAATGCAGGAAATCATAGAATCTAAGTGTTCGACAACAAAATGCACTTTTTGACTTTTTTAAAGCTGAAACGTCTTTTCGGAGCATAAAAGATGGAAATGCAACTTAAAGCAGTAAAACGTGATGAGAGCATCAGGTACTCTTATATTATAATGAAAAATAAATGTATGGTATTCTATGATGCATTAAATGCAGGAAATCATAGAATCTAAGTGTTAGACAACAAAATGCACTTTTTGACTCTTTTGAGGCTGAAACGTCTTTTCGGAGCATAAAAGATGGAAATGCAACTTAAAGCAGTAAAACGTGATGAGAGCATCAGGTACTCTTACAATAGAGTACAACTTGAATGTCTGGTATTCTATGATGCATTAAATGCAGGAAATCATAGAATCTAAGTGTTCGACAACAAAATGCACTTTTTGACTTTTTTAAAGCTGAAACGTCTTTTCGGAGCATAAAAGATGGAAATGCAACTTAAAGCAGTAAAACGTGATGAGAGCATCAGGTACTCTTATATTATAATGAAAAATAAATGTATGGTATTCTATGATGCATTAAATGCAGGAAATCATAGAATCTAAGTGTTCGACAACAAAATGCACGTTTGGACTCATTTGAGGCTGAAACGTCTTTTCGGCGCATAAAAGATGGAAATGCAACTTAAAGCAGTAAAACTTGATGAGAGCATCAGGTACTCTTATATTATAATGAAAAATAAATGTCTGGTAATCTATGATGCATTAAATGCAGGAAATCATAGAATCTAAGTGTTTGACAACAAAATGCACTTTTTGAGTCTTTTGAGGCTGAAACGTCTTTTCGGAGCATAAAAGATGGAAATGCAACTTAAAGCAGTAAAACGTGATGAGAGCATCAGGTATGCTTACAATATAGTACAACTTGAATGTCTGGTATTCTATGATGCATTAAATGCAGGAAATCATAGAATCTAAGTGTTCAACAACAAAATGCACTTTTTGACTCTGTTGAGGCTAAAACGTCTTTTAGGAGCATAAAAGATGGAAATGCAACTTAAAGCAGTAACACGTGATGAGAGCATCAGGTACTCTTACAATATACTACAACTTGAATGTCTGGTATTCTATGATGCATTAAATGAAGGAAATCATAGAATCTAAGTGTTCGACAACAAAATGCACGTTTGGACTCTCCTGAGGCTGAAACGTCTTTTCGGAGCATAAAAGTTGGAAATGCAACAAAACGTGAAAGCAGTAAAGCAGTAAAACGTGATGAGAGCATCAGGTACTCTTACAATATACTACAACTTGAATGTCTGGTATTTTATGATGCATTATAAATGCTTGAAATCATAGAATCAAGTGTTCGACAACAAAATGCACTTTTTGACTCTTTTGAGGCTAAAACTTCTTTTAGGGGCATAAAAGATGGAAATGCAACTTAAAGCAGTAAAACGTGATGAGAGCATCAGGTACTCTTATATTGTAATGAAAATTAAATGTCTGGTATTCTATGATGCATTAAATGCTTGAAATCATAGAATCAAGTTTTCGACAACAAAATGCACTTTTTGACTCTTTTGAGGCTAAAACGTCTTTTCGGAGCATAAAAGATGGAAATGCAACTTAAAGCAGTAAAACGTGATGAGAGCATCAGGTACTCTTACATTATAATGAAAAATAAATGTCTGGTATTATATGATGCATTAAATGCAGGAAATCATAGAATCTAAGTGTTCGACAACAAAATGCACTTTTGGACTCTTTTGAGGCTGAAACGTCTTTTCGGAGCAAAAAAGTTGGAAATGCAACTTAAAGCAGTAAAACGTGATGAGAACATCAGGTACTCTTATATTATAATGAAACTTGAATGTCTGGTATTCTATGATGCATTAAATGCTTGAAATCATGGAATCTAAGTATTCGACAACAAAATGCACTTTTTGACTCTTTTGAGGCTAAAACGTCTTTTAGGAGCATAAAAGATGGAAATGCAACTTAAAGCAGTAAAACATGATGAGAGCACCAGGTACTCTTACAATATAGTACAACTTGAATGTCTGGTATTCTATGATGCTTTAAATGCAGGAAATCATAGAATCTAAGTGTTCGACAACAAAATGCACGTTTGGACTCTGTTGAGGCTGAAACGTCTTTTCAGAGCATAAAAGTTGGAAATGCAACTTAAAGCAGTAAAACGTGATGAGAGCACCAGGTACTCTTACAATATAGTACAACTTGAATGTCTGGTATTCTATAATGCAATAACTGCAGGAAATCATAGAATCTAAGTGTTCGACAACAAAATTCACTTTTGGACTCTGTTGAGGCTGAAACGTCTTTTCGGAGCATAAAAGTTGGAAATGCAACTTAAAGCAGTAAAACGTGATGAGAGCACCAGGTACTCTTACAATATGGTACAACTTGAATGTCTGGTATTCTAAAATGCATTAAATGCAGGAAATCATAGAATCTAAGTGTTCGACAACAAAATGCACTTTTTGAGTCTTTTGAGGCTGAAACGTCTTTTCGGAGCATAAAAGATGGAAATGCAACTTAAAGCAGTAAAACATGATAAGAGCATCAGGTATGCTTACAATATAGTACAACTTGAATGTCTGGTATTCTATGATGCATTAAATGCAGGAAATCATAGAATCTAAGTGTTCAACAACAAAATGCACTTTTTGACTCTTTTGAGGCTGAAACGTATTTTCGGAGCATAAAAGATGGAAATGCAACTTAATGCACTTTTTGACTCTTTTGAGGCTGAAACGTCTTTTCGGAGCATAAAAGATGGAAATGCAACTTAAAGCAGTAAAACGTGATGAGAGCATCAGGTACTCTTATATTATAATGAAAAATAAATGTCTGGTATTCTATGATGCATTAAATGCAGGAAATCATAGAATCTAAGTGTTCGACAACAAAATGCACTTTTTGACTCTGTTGAGGCTAAAACGTCTTTTAGGAGCATAAAAGATGGAAATGCAACTTAAAGCAGTAAAACATGATGAGAGCACCAGGTACTCTTACAATATACTACAACTTGAATGTCTGGTATTCTATGATGCATTAAATGAAGGAAATCATAGAATCTAAGTGTTCGACAACAAAATGCACATTTGGACTCTTTTGAGGCTGAAACGTCTTTTCGGAGCATAAAAGTTGGAAATGCAACTTAAAGCAGTAAAACGTGATGAGAGCATCAGGTACTCTTACAATATACTACAACTTGAATGTCTGGTATTCTATGATGCATTAAATGCTTGAAATAATATAATCTAAGTATTCGACAACAAAATGCAGGTTTGGACTCTGTTGAGGCTGAAACGTCTTTTCGGAGCATAAAAGTTGGAAATGCAACTTAAAGCAGTAAAACATGATGAGAGCACCAGGTACTCTTACAATATAGTACAACTTGAATGTCTGGTATTCTATGATGCATTAAATGCAGGAAATCATAGAATCTAAGTGTTCGACAACAAAATGCACTTTTTGACTTTTTTAAAGCTGAAACGTCTTTTCGGAGCATAAAAGATGGAAATGCAACTTAAAGCAGTAAAACGTGATGAGAGCATCAGGTACTCTTATATTATAATGAAAAATAAATGTATGGTATTCTATGATGCATTAAATGCAGGAAATCATAGAATCTAAGTGTTCGACAACAAAATGCACGTTTGGACTCATTTGAGGCTGAAACGTCTTTTCGGCGCATAAAAGATGGAAATGCAACTTAAAGCAGTAAAACTTGATGAGAGCATCAGGTACTCTTATATTATAATGAAAAATAAATGTCTGGTAATCTATGATGCATTAAATGCAGGAAATCATAGAATCTAAGTGTTTGACAACAAAATGCACTTTTTGAGTCTTTTGAGGCTGAAACGTCTTTTCGGAGCATAAAAGATGGAAATGCAACTTAAAGCAGTAAAACGTGATGAGAGCATCAGGTATGCTTACAATATAGTACAACTTGAATGTCTGGTATTCTATGATGCATTAAATGCAGGAAATCATAGAATCTAAGTGTTCAACAACAAAATGCACTTTTTGACTCTGTTGAGGCTAAAACGTCTTTTAGGAGCATAAAAGATGGAAATGCAACTTAAAGCAGTAACACGTGATGAGAGCATCAGGTACTCTTACAATATACTACAACTTGAATGTCTGGTATTCTATGATGCATTAAATGAAGGAAATCATAGAATCTAAGTGTTCGACAACAAAATGCACGTTTGGACTCTGCTGAGGCTGAAACGTCTTTTCGGAGCATAAAAGTTGGAAATGCAACAAAACGTGAAAGCAGTAAAGCAGTAAAACGTGATGAGAGCATCAGGTACTCTTACAATATACTACAACTTGAATGTCTGGTATTTTATGATGCATTATAAATGCTTGAAATCATAGAATCAAGTGTTCGACAACAAAATGCACTTTTTGACTCTTTTGAGGCTAAAACTTCTTTTAGGGGCATAAAAGATGGAAATGCAACTTAAAGCAGTAAAACGTGATGAGAGCATCAGGTACTCTTATATTGTAATGAAAAATAAATGTCTGGTATTCTATGATGCATTAAATGCTTGAAATCATAGAATCAAGTTTTCGACAACAAAATGCACTTTTTGACTCTTTTGAGGCTAAAACGTCTTTTCGGAGCATAAAAGATGGAAATGCAACTTAAAGCAGTAAAACGTGATGAGAGCATCAGGTACTCTTACATTATAATGAAAAATAAATGTCTGGTATTATATGATGCATTAAATGCAGGAAATCATAGAATCTAAGTGTTCGACAACAAAATGCACTTTTGGACTCTTTTGAGGCTGAAACGTCTTTTCGGAGCAAAAAAGTTGGAAATGCAACTTAAAGCAGTAAAACGTGATGAGAGCACCAGGTACTCTTACAATATAGTACAACTTGAATGTCTGGTATTCTATGATGCTTTAAATGCAGGAAATCATAGAATCTAAGTGTTCGACAACAAAATGCATGTTTGGACTCTGTTGAGGCTGAAACGTCTTTTCAGAGCATAAAAGTTGGAAATGCAACTTAAAGCAGTAAAACGTGATGAGAGCACCAGGTACTCTTACAATATAGTACAACTTGAATGTCTGGTATTCTATAATGCAATAACTGCAGGAAATCATAGAATCTAAGTGTTCGACAACAAAATTCACTTTTGGACTCTGTTGAGGCTGAAACGTCTTTTCGGAGCATAAAAGTTGGAAATGCAACTTAAAGCAGTAAAACGTGATGAGAGCACCAGGTACTCTTACAATATGGTACAACTTGAATGTCTGGTATTCTAAAATGCATTAAATGCAGGAAATCATAGAATCTAAGTGTTCGACAACAAAATGCACTTTTTGAGTCTTTTGAGGCTGAAACGTCTTTTCGGAGCATAAAAGATGGAAATGCAACTTAAAGCAGTAAAACATGATAAGAGCATCAGGTATGCTTACAATATAGTACAACTTGAATGTCTGGTATTCTATGATGCATTAAATGCAGGAAATCATAGAATCTAAGTGTTCAACAACAAAATGCACTTTTTGACTCTTTTGAGGCTGAAACGTATTTTCGGAGCATAAAAGATGGAAATGCAACTTAATGCACTTTTTGACTCTTTTGAGGCTGAAACGTCTTTTCGGAGCATAAAAGATGGAAATGCAACTTAAAGCAGTAAAACGTGATGAGAGCATCAGGTACTCTTATATTATAATGAAAAATAAATGTCTGGTATTTTATGATGCATTAAATGCAGGAAATCATAGAATCTAAGTGTTCGACAACAAAATGCACTTTTTGACTCTGTTGAGGCTAAAACGTCTTTTAGGAGCATAAAAGATGGAAATGCAACTTAAAGCAGTAAAACATGATGAGAGCACCAGGTACTCTTACAATATACTACAACTTGAATGTCTGGTATTCTATGATGCATTAAATGCTTGAAATAATATAATCTAAGTATTCGACAACAAAATGCAGGTTTGGACTCTGTTGAGGCTGAAACGTCTTTTCGGAGCATAAAAGTTGGAAATGCAACTTAAAGCAGTAAAACATGATGAGAGCACCAGGTACTCTTACAATATAGTACAACTTGAATGTCTGGTATTCTATGATGCATTAAATGAAGGAAATCATAGAATCTAAGTGTTCGACAACAAAATGCACATTTGGACTCTTTTGAGGCTGAAACGTCTTTTCGGAGCATAAAAGTTGGAAATGCAACTTAAAGCAGTAAAACGTGATGAGAGCATCAGGTACTCTTACAATATACTACAACTTGAATGTCTGGTATTCTATGATGCATTAAATGAAGGAAATCATAGAATCTAAGTGTTCGACAACAAAATGCACGTTTGGACTCTTTTGAGGCTAAAACGTCTTTTAGGAGCATAAAAGATAAAAATGCAACTTAAAGCAGTAGAACGTGATGAGAGCATCAGGTACTCTTACAATATACTACAACTTGAATGTCTGGTATTTTATGATGCATTATAAATGCTTGAAATCATAGAATCAAGTGTTCGACAACAAAATGCACTTTTGGACTCTGTTGAGGCTAAAACGTTTTCAGGAGCATAAAAAGATGGAAATGCAACTTAAAGCAGTAAAACGTAATGAGAGCATCAGGTACTCTTACAATATAATGAAACTTGAATGTCTGGTATTCTATTATGCATTAAATGCTTGAAACCATAGAATCTAAGTGTTCGACAACAAAATGCACTTTTGGACTCTTTTGAGGCTAAAACGTTTTTAGGAGCATAAAAGATGGAAATGCAACTTAAAGCAGTAAAACATGATGAGAGCACCAGGTACTCTTACAATATAGTACAACTTGAATGTCTGGTATTCTATGATGCATTAAATGCTTGAAATCATATAATCTAAGTATTCGACAACAAAATGCACTTTTGGACTCTTTTGAGGCTAAAACGTCTTTTAGGAGCATAAAAGATGGAAATGCAACTTAAAGCAGTAAAACGTGATGAGAGCATCAGGTACTCTTTAATATAATGAAACTTGAATGTCTGGTATTCTATGATGCATTAACTGCAGGAAATCATAGAATCTAAGTGTTCGACAACAAAATGCACTTTTGGACTCTTTTGAGGCTGAAACGTATTTTCGGAGCATAAAAGATGGAAATGCAACTTAAAGCAGTAAAACGTGATGAGAGCATCAGGTATGCTTACAATATAGTACAACTTGAATGTCTAGTATTCTATGATGCATTAACTGCAGGAAATCATAGAATCTAAGTGTTCGACAACAAAATGCACTTTTGGACTCTGTTGAGGCTAAAACGTCTTTTAGGAGCATAAAAGATGGAAATGCAACTTAAAGCAGTAAAACGTGATGAGAGCATCAGGTACTCTTACAATATACTACAACTTGAATGTCTGGTATTCTATGATGCATTAAATGAAGGAAATCATAGAATCTAAGTGTTCGACAACAAAATGCACGTTTGGACTCTGCTGAGGCTGAAACGTCTTTTCGGAGCATAAAAGTTGGAAATGCAACAAAACGTGAAAGCAGTAAAGCAGTAAAACGTGATGAGAGCATCAGGTACTCTTACAATATACTACAACTTGAATGTCTGGTATTTTATGATGCATTATAAATGCTTGAAATCATAGAATCAAGTGTTCGACAACAAAATGCACTTTTTGACTCTTTTGAGGCTAAAACTTCTTTTAGGGGCATAAAAGATGGAAATGCAACTTAAAGCAGTAAAACGTGATGAGAGCATCAGGTACTCTTATATTGTAATGAAAAATAAATGTCTGGTATTCTATGATGCATTAAATGCTTGAAATCATAGAATCAAGTTTTCGACAACAAAATGCACTTTTTGACTCTTTTGAGGCTAAAACGTCTTTTCGGAGCATAAAAGATGGAAATGCAACTTAAAGCAGTAAAACGTGATGAGAGCATCAGGTACTCTTACATTATAATGAAAAATAAATGTCTGAAATATGATGCATTAAATGCAGGAAATCATAGAATCTAAGTGTTCGACAACAAAATGCACTTTTGGACTCTTTTGAGGCAAAAACGTCTTTTAGGAGCATAAAAGATGGAAATGCAACTTAAAGCAGTAAAACGTGATGAGAGCATCAGGTACTCTTTAATATAATGAAACTTGATTGTCTGGTATTCTATGATGCATTAACTGCAGGAAATCATAGAATCTAAGTGTTCGACAACAAAATGCACTTTTGGACTCTGTTGAGGCTAAAACGTCTTTTAGGAGCATAAAAGATGGAAATGCAACTTAAAGCAGTAAAACATGATGAGAGCACCAGGTACTCTTACAATATAGTACAACTTGAATGTCTGGTATTCTAAAATGCATTAAATGCAGGAAATCATAGAATCTAAGTGTTCGACAACAAAATGCACTTTTGGACTCTGTTGAGGCTAAAACGTCTTTTAGGAGCATAAAAGATGGAAATGCAACTTAAAGCATTAAAACATGATGAGAGCACCAGGTACTCTTACAATATAGTACAACTTGAATGTCTGGTTTTCTATGATGCATTAAATGCTTGAAATCATGTAATCTAAGTGTTCCACAACAAAATGCACTTTTGGACTCTGTTCAGGCTGAAACGTCTTTTCGGAGCATAAAAGTTGGAAATGCAACTTAAAGCAGTAAAACATGATAAGAGCACCAGGTACTCTTACAATATAGTACAACTTGAATGTCCGGTATTCTATGATGCATTAAATGCTTGAAACCATAGAATCTAAGTGTTCGACAACAAAATGCACTTTTGGACTCTTTTGAGGCTAAAACGTTTTTAGGAGCATAAAAGATGGAAATGCAACTTAAAGCAGTAAAACATGATGAGAGCACCAGGTACTCTTACAATATAGTACAACTTGAATGTCTGGTATTCTATGATGCATTAAATGCTTGAAATCATATAATCTAAGTATTCGACAACAAAATGCAGGTTTGGACTCTGTTGAGGCTGAAACGTCTTTTCGGAGCATAAAAGATGGAAATGCAACTTAAAGCAGTAAAACATGATGAGAGCACCAGGTACTCTTACAATATAGTACAACTTGAATGTCTGGTATTCTATGATGCATTAAATGCTTGAAACCATAGAATCTAAGTGTTCGACAACAAAATGCACTTTTGGACTGAGGCTAAAACGTCTTTTAGGAGCATAAAAGATGGAAATGTAACTTAAAGCAGTAAAACATGATGAGAGCACCAGGTACTCTTACAATATAGTACAACTTGAATGTCTGGTATTCTAAAATGCATTAAATGCAGGAAATCATAGAATCTAAGTGTTCGACAAGAAAATGCACTTTTGGACTCTGTTGAGGCTAAAACGTTTTCAGGAGCATAAAAAGATGGAAATGCAACTTAAAGCAGTAAAACGTAATGAGAGCATCAGGTACTCTTACAATATAATGAAACTTGAATGTCTGGTATTCTATTATGCATTAAATGCTTGAACTCATGTAATCTAAGTGTTCCACAACAAAATGCACTTTTGGACTCTGTTGAGGCTGAAACGTCTTTTCGGAGCATAAAAGTTGGAAATGCAACTTAAAGCAGTAAAACATGATGAGAGCACCAGGTACTCTTACAATATAGTAAAACTTGAATATATGGTATTCTATAATGCATTAACTGCAGGAAATCATAGAATCTAAGTGTTCGACAACAAACTGCACTTTTGGACTCTGTTGAGGCTAAAACGTCTTTTAGGAGCATAAAAGATGGAAATGCAACTTAAAGCAGTAAAACATGATAAGAGCACCAGGTACTCTTACAATATAGTACAACTTGAATGTCTGGTATTCTATGATGCATTAAATGCTTGAAACCATAGAATCTAAGTGTTCGACAACAAAATGCACTTTTGGACTCTTTTGAGGCTAAAACGTTTTTAGGAGCATAAAAGATGGAAATGCAACTTAAAGCAGTAAAACGTGATGAGAGCATCAGGTACTCTTTAATATAATGAAACTTGAATGTCTGGTATTCTATGATGCATTAACTGCAGGAAATCATAGAATCTAAGTGTTCGACAACAAAATGCACTTTTGGACTCTTTTGAGGCTGAAACGTCTTTTCGGAGCATAAAAGATGGAAATGCAACTTAAAGCAGTAAAACATGATGAGAGCACCAGGTACTCTTACAATATAGTACAACTTGAATGTCTGGTATTCTATGATGCATTAAATGCTTGAAATCATATAATCTAAGTATTCGACAACAAAATGCACTTTTGGACTCTTTTGAGGCTAAAACGTCTTTTAGGAGCATAAAAGATGGAAATGCAACTTAAAGCAGTAAAACGTGATGAGAGCATCAGGTACTCTTTAATATAATGAAACTTGAATGTCTGGTATTCTATGATGCATTAACTGCAGGAAATCATGGAATCTAAGTGTTCGACAACAAAATGCACTTTTGGACTCTGTTGAGGCTGAAACGTCTTTTCGGAGCATAAAAGATGGAAATGCAACTTAAAGCAGTAAAACATGATGAGAGCACCAGGTACTCTTACAATATAGTACAACTTGAATGTCTGGTATTCTATGATGCATTAAATGCTTGAAACCATAGAATCTAAGTGTTCGACAACAAAATGCACTTTTGGACTGAGGCTAAAACGTCTTTTAGGAGCATAAAAGATGGAAATGCAACTTAAAGCAGTAAAACATGATGAGAGCATCAGGTATGCTTACAATATAGTACAACTTGAATGTCTGGTATTCTATGATGCATTAAATGCAGGAAATCATAGAATCTAAGTGTTCAACAACAAAATGCACTTTTTGACTCTTTTGAGGCTGAAACGTATTTTCGGAGCATAAAAGATGGAAATGCAACTTAATGCACTTTTTGACTCTTTTGAGGCTGAAACGTCTTTTCGGAGCATAAAAGATGGAAATGCAACTTAAAGCAGTAAAACGTGATGAGAGCATCAGGTACTCTTATATTATAATGAAAAATAAATGTCTGGTATTTTATGATGCATTAAATGCAGGAAATCATAGAATCTAAGTGTTCGACAACAAAATGCACTTTTTGACTCTGTTGAGGCTAAAACGTCTTTTAGGAGCATAAAAGATGGAAATGCAACTTAAAGCAGTAAAACATGATGAGAGCACCAGGTACTCTTACAATATACTACAACTTGAATGTCTGGTATTCTATGATGCATTAAATGAAGGAAATCATAGAATCTAAGTGTTCGACAACAAAATGCACATTTGGACTCTTTTGAGGCTGAAACGTCTTTTCGGAGCATAAAAGTTGGAAATGCAACTTAAAGCAGTAAAACGTGATGAGAGCATCAGGTACTCTTACAATATACTACAACTTGAATGTCTGGTATTCTATGATGCATTAAATGCTTGAAATAACATAATCTAAGTATTCGACAACAAAATGCAGGTTTGGACTCTGTTGAGGCTGAAACGTCTTTTCGGAGCATAAAAGTTGGAAATGCAACTTAAAGCAGTAAAACATGATGAGAGCACCAGGTACTCTTACAATATAGTACAACTTGAATGTCTGGTATTCTATGATGCATTAAATGAAGGAAATCATAGAATCTA
Organism: Taurulus bubalis; assembly: GCF_910589615.1. Lineage (NCBI taxonomy): Eukaryota > Metazoa > Chordata > Actinopteri > Perciformes > Cottidae > Taurulus > Taurulus bubalis. The sequence continues at coordinate 4,900,197 of NC_136591.1, forward strand.
AGTGTTCGACAACAAAATGCACATTTGGACTCTTTTGAGGCTGAAACGTCTTTTCGGAGCATAAAAGTTGGAAATGCAACTTAAAGCAGTAAAACGTGATGAGAGCATCAGGTACTCTTACAATATACTACAACTTGAATGTCTGGTATTCTATGATGCATTAAATGAAGGAAATCATAGAATCTAAGTGTTCGACAACAAAATGCACGTTTGGACTCTTTTGAGGCTAAAACGTCTTTTAGGAGCATAAAAGATAAAAATGCAACTTAAAGCAGTAGAACGTGATGAGAGCATCAGGTACTCTTACAATATACTACAACTTGAATGTCTGGTATTTTATGATGCATTATAAATGCTTGAAATCATAGAATCAAGTGTTCGACAACAAAATGCACGTTTGGACTCTTTTGAGGCTAAAACGTCTTTTAGGAGCATAAAAGATGAAAATGCAACTTAAAGCAGTAGAACGTGATGAGAGCATCAGGTACTCTTACAATATACTACAACTTGAATGTCTGGTATTCTATGATGCATTATAAATGCTTGAAATCATAGAATCAAGTGTTCGACAACAAAATGCACTTTTTGACTCTTTTGAGGCTAAAACTTCTTTTAGGGGCATAAAAGATGGAAATGCAACTTAAAGCAGTAAAACGTGATGAGAGCATCAGGTACTCTTATATTGTAATGAAAAATAAATGTCTGGTATTCTATGATGCATTAAATGCTTGAAATCATAGAATCAAGTGTTCGACAACAAAATGCACTTTTGGACTCTGTTGAGGCTAAAACGTTTTCAGGAGCATAAAAAGATGGAAATGCAACTTAAAGCAGTAAAACGTAATGAGAGCATCAGGTACTCTTACAATATAATGAAACTTGAATGTCTGGTATTCTATTATGCATTAAATGCTTGAAACCATAGAATCTAAGTGTTCGACAACAAAATGCACTTTTGGACTCTTTTGAGGCTAAAACGTTTTTAGGAGCATAAAAGATGGAAATGCAACTTAAAGCAGTAAAACATGATGAGAGCACCAGGTACTCTTACAATATAGTACAACTTGAATGTCTGGTATTCTATGATGCATTAAATGCTTGAAATCATATAATCTAAGTATTCGACAACAAAATGCACTTTTGGACTCTTTTGAGGCTAAAACGTCTTTTAGGAGCATAAAAGATGGAAATGCAACTTAAAGCAGTAAAACATGATGAGAGCACCAGGTACTCTTACAATATAGTACAACTTGAATGTCTGGTATTCTAAAATGCATTAAATGCAGGAAATCATAGAATCTAAGTGTTCGACAACAAAATGCACTTTTGGACTCTGTTGAGGCTAAAACGTCTTTTAGGAGCATAAAAGATGGAAATGCAACTTAAAGCATTAAAACATGATGAGAGCACCAGGTACTCTTACAATATAGTACAACTTGAATGTCTGGTTTTCTATGATGCATTAAATGCTTGAAATCATGTAATCTAAGTGTTCCACAACAAAATGCACTTTTGGACTCTGTTCAGGCTGAAACGTCTTTTCGGAGCATAAAAGTTGGAAATGCAACTTAAAGCAGTAAAACATGATAAGAGCACCAGGTACTCTTACAATATAGTACAACTTGAATGTCCGGTATTCTATGATGCATTAAATGCTTGAAACCATAGAATCTAAGTGTTCGACAACAAAATGCACTTTTGGACTCTTTTGAGGCTAAAACGTTTTTAGGAGCATAAAAGATGGAAATGCAACTTAAAGCAGTAAAACATGATGAGAGCACCAGGTACTCTTACAATATAGTACAACTTGAATGTCTGGTATTCTATGATGCATTAAATGCTTGAAACCATAGAATCTAAGTGTTCGACAACAAAATGCACTTTTGGACTGAGGCTAAAACGTCTTTTAGGAGCATAAAAGATGGAAATGCAACTTAAAGCAGTAAAACATGATGAGAGCACCAGGTACTCTTACAATATAGTACAACTTGAATGTCTGGTATTCTAAAATGCATTAAATGCAGGAAATCATAGAATCTAAGTGTTCGACAAGAAAATGCACTTTTGGACTCTGTTGAGGCTAAAACGTTTTCAGGAGCAAAAAAAGATGGAAATGCAACTTAAAGCAGTAAAACGTAATGAGAGCATCAGGTACTCTTACAATATAATGAAACTTGAATGTCTGGTATTCTATTATGCATTAAATGCTTGAACTCATGTAATCTAAGTGTTCCACAACAAAATGCACTTTTGGACTCTGTTGAGGCTGAAACGTCTTTTCGGAGCATAAAAGTTGGAAATGCAACTTAAAGCAGTAAAACATGATGAGAGCACCAGGTACTCTTACAATATAGTACAACTTGAATATCTGGTATTCTATAATGCATTAACTGCAGGAAATCATAGAATCTAAGTGTTCGACAACAAACTGCACTTTTGGACTCTGTTGAGGCTAAAACGTCTTTTAGGAGCATAAAAGATGGAAATGCAACTTAAAGCAGTAAAACATGATAAGAGCACCAGGTACTCTTACAATATAGTACAACTTGAATGTCTGGCATTCTATGATGCATTAAATGCTTGAAACCATAGAATCTAAGTGTTCGACAACAAAATGCACTTTTGGACTCTTTTGAGGCTAAAACGTTTTTAGGAGCATAAAAGATGGAAATGCAACTTAAAGCAGTAAAACGTGATGAGAGCATCAGGTACTCTTTAATATAATGAAACTTGAATGTCTGGTATTCTATGATGCATTAACTGCAGGAAATCATAGAATCTAAGTGTTCGACAACAAAATGCACTTTTGGACTCTTTTGAGGCTGAAACGTCTTTTAGGAGCATAAAAGATGGAAATGCAACTTAAAGCAGTAAAACATGATGAGAGCACCAGGTACTCTTACAATATAGTACAACTTGAATGTCTGGTATTCTATGATGCATTAAATGCTTGAAATCATATAATCTAAGTATTCGACAACAAAATGCACTTTTGGACTCTTTTGAGGCTAAAACGTCTTTTAGGAGCATAAAAGATGGAAATGCAACTTAAAGCAGTAAAACGTGATGAGAGCATCAGGTACTCTTTAATATAATGAAACTTGAATGTCTGGTATTCTATGATGCATTAACTGCAGGAAATCATAGAATCTAAGTGTTCGACAACAAAATGCACTTTTGGACTCTGTTGAGGCTGAAACGTCTTTTCGGAGCATAAAAGATGGAAATGCAACTTAAAGCAGTAAAACATGATGAGAGCACCAGGTACTCTTACAATATAGTACAACTTGAATGTCTGGTATTCTATGATGCATTAAATGCTTGAAACCATAGAATCTAAGTGTTCGACAACAAAATGCACTTTTGGACTGAGGCTAAAACGTCTTTTAGGAGCATAAAAGATGGAAATGCAACTTAAAGCAGTAAAACATGATGAGAGCACCAGGTACTCTTACAATATAGTACAACTTGAATGTCTGGTATTCTAAAATGCATTAAATACAGGAAATCATAGAATCTAAGTGTTCGACAACAAAATGCACTTTTGGACTCTGTTGAGGCTAAAACGTTTTCAGGAGCATAAAAAGATGGAAATGCAACTTAAAGCAGTAAAACGTAATGAGAGCATCAGGTACTCTTACAATATAATGAAACTTGAATGTCTGGTATTCTATTATGCATTAAATGCTTGAACTCATGTAATCTATGTGTTCCACAACAAAATGCACTTTTGGACTCTGTTGAGGCTGAAACGTCTTTTCGGAGCATAAAAGTTGGAAATGCAACTTAAAGCAGTAAAACATGATGAGAGCACCAGGTACTCTTACAATATAGTACAACTTGAATATCTGGTATTCTATAATGCATTAACTGCAGGAAATCATAGAATCTAAGTGTTCGACAACAAACTGCACTTTTGGACTCTGTTGAGGCTAAAACGTCTTTTAGGAGCATAAAAGATGGAAATGCAACTTAAAGCAGTAAAACATGATAAGAGCACCAGGTACTCTTACAATATAGTACAACTTGAATGTCTGGTATTCTATGATGCATTAAATGCTTGAAATCATATAATCTAAGTATTCGACAACAAAATGCACTTTTGGACTCTTTTGAGGCTGAAACGTCTTTTCGGAGCATAAAAGTTGGAAATGCAACTTAAAGCAGTAAAACATGATGAGAGCACCAGGTACTCTTACAATATAGTACAACTTGGATGTCTGGTATTCTATAATGCATTAACTGCAGGAAATCATGGAATCTAAGTGTTCGACAACAAAATGCACTTTTGGACTCTGTTGAGGCTGAAACGTCTTTTCGGAGCATAAAAGTTGGAAATGCAACTTAAAGCAGTAAAACATGATGAGAGCACCAGGTACTCTTACAATATAGTACAACTTGAATGTCTGGTATTCTAAAATGCATTAAATGCAGGAAATCATAGAATCTAAGTGTTCGACAACAAAATGCACTTTTGGACTCTGTTGAGGCTAAAACGTCTTTTAGGAGCATAAAAGATGGAAATGCAACTTAAAGCAGTAAAACATGATGGTATTCTATGATGCATTAAATGCTTGAAATCATATAATCTAAGTATTCGACAACAAAATGCAGGTTTGGACTCTGTTGAGGCTGAAACGTCTTTTCGGGGCATAAAAGTTGGAAATGCAACCTAAAGCAGTAAAACATGATGAGAGCACCAGGTACTCTTACAATATAGTACAACTTGAATGTCTGGTATTCTATGATGCATTAAATGCTTGAAACCATAGAATCTAAGTGTTCGACAACAAAATGCACTTTTGGACTCTTTTGAGGCTAAAACGTTTTTAGGATTATAAAAGATGGAAAAGCAACTTAAAGCAGTAAAACATGATGAGAGCACCAGGTACTCTTACAATATAGTACAACTTGAATGTCTGGTATTCTATGATGCATTAAATGCTTGAAATCATATAATCTAAGTATTCGACAACAAAATGCACTTTTGGACTCTTTTGAGGCTAAAACGTCTTTTAGGAGCATAAAAGATGGAAATGCAACTTAAAGCAGTAAAACGTGATGAGAGCATCAGGTACTCTTACAATATACTACAACTTGAATGTCTGGTATTCTATGATGCATTAAATGAAGGAAATCATAGAATCTAAGTGTTCGACAACAAAATGCACGTTTGGACTCTGCTGAGGCTGAAACGTCTTTTCGGAGCATAAAAGTTGGAAATGCAACAAAACGTGAAAGCAGTAAAGCAGTAAAACGTGATGAGAGCATCAGGTACTCTTACAATATACTACAACTTGAATGTCTGGTATTTTATGATGCATTAAATGCTTGAAATCATAGAATCAAGTTTTCGACAACAAAATGCACTTTTTGACTCTTTTGAGGCTAAAACGTCTTTTCGGAGCATAAAAGATGGAAATGCAACTTAAAGCAGTAAAACGTGATGAGAGCATCAGGTACTCTTACATTATAATGAAAAATAAATGTCTGAAATATGATGCATTAAATGCAGGAAATCATAGAATCTAAGTGTTCAACAACAAAATGCACTTTTTGACTCTGTTGAGGCTAAAACGTCTTTTAGGAGCATAAAAGATGGAAATGCAACTTAAAGCAGTAACACGTGATGAGAGCATCAGGTACTCTTACAATATACTACAACTTGAATGTCTGGTATTCTATGATGCATTAAATGAAGGAAATCATAGAATCTAAGTGTTCGACAACAAAATGCACGTTTGGACTCTGCTGAGGCTGAAACGTCTTTTCGGAGCATAAAAGTTGGAAATGCAACAAAACGTGAAAGCAGTAAAGCAGTAAAACGTGATGAGAGCATCAGGTACTCTTACAATATACTACAACTTGAATGTCTGGTATTTTATGATGCATTATAAATGCTTGAAATCATAGAATCAAGTGTTCGACAACAAAATGCACTTTTGGACTCTTTTGAGGCAAAAACGTCTTTTAGGAGCATAAAAGATGGAAATGCAACTTAAAGCAGTAAAACGTGATGAGAGCATCAGGTACTCTTTAATATAATGAAACTTGATTGTCTGGTATTCTATGATGCATTAACTGCAGGAAATCATAGAATCTAAGTGTTCGACAACAAAATGCACTTTTGGACTCTGTTGAGGCTAAAACGTCTTTTAGGAGCATAAAAGATGGAAATGCAACTTAAAGCATTAAAACATGATGAGAGCACCAGGTACTCTTACAATATAGTACAACTTGGATGTCTGGTATTCTATAATGCATTAACTGCAGGAAATCATGGAATCTAAGTGTTCGACAACAAAATGCACTTTTGGACTCTTTTGAGGCTAAAACGTCTTTTAGGAGCATAAAAGATGGAAATGCAACTTAAAGCAGTAAAACATGATGAGAGCACCAGGTACTCTTACAATATAGTACAACTTGAATGTCTGGTATTCTAAAATGCATTAAATGCAGGAAATCATAGAATCTAAGTGTTCGACAACAAAATGCACTTTTGGACTCTGTTGAGGCTAAAACGTCTTTTAGGAGCATAAAAGATGGAAATGCAACTTAAAGCATTAAAACATGATGAGAGCACCAGGTACTCTTACAATATAGTACAACTTGAATGTCTGGTTTTCTATGATGCATTAAATGCTTGAAATCATATAATCTAAGTATTCGACAACAAAATGCAGGTTTGGACTCTGTTGAGGCTGTAACGTCTTTTCGGAGCATAAAAGTTGGAAATGCAACTTAAAGCAGTAAAACATGATGGTATTCTATGATGCATTAAATGCTTGAAATCATATAATCTAAGTATTCGACAACAAAATGCAGGTTTGGACTCTGTTGAGGCTGAAACGTCTTTTCGGAGCATAAAAGTTGGAAATGCAACTTAAAGCAGTAAAACATGATAAGAGCACCAGGTACTCTTACAAAATAGTACAACTTGAATGTCCGGTATTCTATGATGCATTAAATGCTTGAAACCATAGAATCTAAGTGTTCGACAACAAAATGCACTTTTGGACTCTTTTGAGGCTAAAACGTTTTTAGGAGCATAAAAGATGGAAATGCAACTTAAAGCAGTAAAACATGATGAGAGCACCAGGTACTCTTACAATATAGTACAACTTGAATGTCTGGTATTCTATGATGCATTAAATGCTTGAAATCATATAATCTAAGTATTCGACAACAAAATGCAGGTTTGGACTCTGTTGAGGCTGAAACGTCTTTTCGGAGCATAAAAGTTGGAAATGCAACTTAAAGCAGTAAAACATGATGAGAGCACCAGGTACTCTTACAATATAGTACAACTTGAATGTCTGGTATTCTATGATGCATTAAATGCTTGAAACCATAGAATCTAAGTGTTCGACAACAAAATGCACTTTTGGACTGAGGCTAAAACGTCTTTTAGGAGCATAAAAGATGGAAATGTAACTTAAAGCAGTAAAACATGATGAGAGCACCAGGTACTCTTACAATATAGTACAACTTGAATGTCTGGTATTCTAAAATGCATTAAATGCAGGAAATCATAGAATCTAAGTGTTCGACAAGAAAATGCACTTTTGGACTCTGTTGAGGCTAAAACGTTTTCAGGAGCATAAAAAGATGGAAATGCAACTTAAAGCAGTAAAACGTAATGAGAGCATCAGGTACTCTTACAATATAATGAAACTTGAATGTCTGGTATTCTATTATGCATTAAATGCTTGAACTCATGTAATCTAAGTGTTCCACAACAAAATGCACTTTTGGACTCTGTTGAGGCTGAAACGTCTTTTCGGAGCATAAAAGTTGGAAATGCAACTTAAAGCAGTAAAACATGATGAGAGCACCAGGTACTCTTACAATATAGTACAACTTGAATATCTGGTATTCTATAATGCATTAACTGCAGGAAATCATAGAATCTAAGTGTTCGACAACAAACTGCACTTTTGGACTCTGTTGAGGCTAAAACGTCTTTTAGGAGCATAAAAGATGGAAATGCAACTTAAAGCAGTAAAACATGATAAGAGCACCAGGTACTCTTACAATATAGTACAACTTGAATGTCTGGCATTCTATGATGCATTAAATGCTTGAAACCATAGAATCTAAGTGTTCGACAACAAAATGCACTTTTGGACTCTTTTGAGGCTAAAACGTTTTTAGGAGCATAAAAGATGGAAATGCAACTTAAAGCAGTAAAACGTGATGAGAGCATCAGGTACTCTTTAATATAATGAAACTTGAATGTCTGGTATTCTATGATGCATTAACTGCAGGAAATCATAGAATCTAAGTGTTCGACAACAAAATGCACTTTTGGACTCTTTTGAGGCTGAAACGTCTTTTAGGAGCATAAAAGATGGAAATGCAACTTAAAGCAGTAAAACATGATGAGAGCACCAGGTACTCTTACAATATAGTACAACTTGAATGTCTGGTATTCTATGATGCATTAAATGCTTGAAATCATATAATCTAAGTATTCGACAACAAAATGCACTTTTGGACTCTTTTGAGGCTAAAACGTCTTTTAGGAGCATAAAAGATGGAAATGCAACTTAAAGCAGTAAAACGTGATGAGAGCATCAGGTACTCTTTAATATAATGAAACTTGAATGTCTGGTATTCTATGATGCATTAACTGCAGGAAATCATAGAATCTAAGTGTTCGACAACAAAATGCACTTTTGGACTCTGTTGAGGCTGAAACGTCTTTTCGGAGCATAAAAGATGGAAATGCAACTTAAAGCAGTAAAACATGATGAGAGCACCAGGTACTCTTACAATATAGTACAACTTGAATGTCTGGTATTCTATGATGCATTAAATGCTTGAAACCATAGAATCTAAGTGTTCGACAACAAAATGCACTTTTGGACTGAGGCTAAAACGTCTTTTAGGAGCATAAAAGATGGAAATGCAACTTAAAGCAGTAAAACATGATGAGAGCATCAGGTATGCTTACAATATAGTACAACTTGAATGTCTGGTATTCTATGATGCATTAAATGCAGGAAATCATAGAATCTAAGTGTTCAACAACAAAATGCACTTTTTGACTCTTTTGAGGCTGAAACGTATTTTCGGAGCATAAAAGATGGAAATGCAACTTAATGCACTTTTTGACTCTTTTGAGGCTGAAACGTCTTTTCGGAGCATAAAAGATGGAAATGCAACTTAAAGCAGTAAAACGTGATGAGAGCATCAGGTACTCTTATATTATAATGAAAAATAAATGTCTGGTATTTTATGATGCATTAAATGCAGGAAATCATAGAATCTAAGTGTTCGACAACAAAATGCACTTTTTGACTCTGTTGAGGCTAAAACGTCTTTTAGGAGCATAAAAGATGGAAATGCAACTTAAAGCAGTAACACGTGATGAGAGCATCAGGTACTCTTACAATATACTACAACTTGAATGTCTGGTATTCTATGATGCATTAAATGAAGGAAATCATAGAATCTAAGTGTTCGACAACAAAATGCACGTTTGGACTCTGCTGAGGCTGAAACGTCTTTTCGGAGCATAAAAGTTGGAAATGCAACAAAACGTGAAAGCAGTAAAGCAGTAAAACGTGATGAGAGCATCAGGTACTCTTACAATATACTACAACTTGAATGTCTGGTATTTTATGATGCATTATAAATGCTTGAAATCATAGAATCAAGTGTTCGACAACAAAATGCACTTTTGGACTCTTTTGAGGCAAAAACGTCTTTTAGGAGCATAAAAGATGGAAATGCAACTTAAAGCAGTAAAACGTGATGAGAGCATCAGGTACTCTTTAATATAATGAAACTTGATTGTCTGGTATTCTATGATGCATTAACTGCAGGAAATCATAGAATCTAAGTGTTCGACAACAAAATGCACTTTTGGACTCTGTTGAGGCTAAAACGTCTTTTAGGAGCATAAAAGATGGAAATGCAACTTAAAGCATTAAAACATGATGAGAGCACCAGGTACTCTTACAATATAGTACAACTTGGATGTCTGGTATTCTATAATGCATTAACTGCAGGAAATCATGGAATCTAAGTGTTCGACAACAAAATGCACTTTTGGACTCTTTTGAGGCTAAAACGTCTTTTAGGAGCATAAAAGATGGAAATGCAACTTAAAGCAGTAAAACATGATGAGAGCACCAGGTACTCTTACAATATAGTACAACTTGAATGTCTGGTATTCTAAAATGCATTAAATGCAGGAAATCATAGAATCTAAGTGTTCGACAACAAAATGCACTTTTGGACTCTGTTGAGGCTAAAACGTCTTTTAGGAGCATAAAAGATGGAAATGCAACTTAAAGCATTAAAACATGATGAGAGCACCAGGTACTCTTACAATATAGTACAACTTGAATGTCTGGTTTTCTATGATGCATTAAATGCTTGAAATCATATAATCTAAGTATTCGACAACAAAATGCAGGTTTGGACTCTGTTGAGGCTGTAACGTCTTTTCGGAGCATAAAAGTTGGAAATGCAACTTAAAGCAGTAAAACATGATGGTATTCTATGATGCATTAAATGCTTGAAATCATATAATCTAAGTATTCGACAACAAAATGCAGGTTTGGACTCTGTTGAGGCTGAAACGTCTTTTCGGAGCATAAAAGTTGGAAATGCAACTTAAAGCAGTAAAACATGATAAGAGCACCAGGTACTCTTACAAAATAGTACAACTTGAATGTCCGGTATTCTATGATGCATTAAATGCTTGAAACCATAGAATCTAAGTGTTCGACAACAAAATGCACTTTTGGACTCTTTTGAGGCTAAAACGTTTTTAGGAGCATAAAAGATGGAAATGCAACTTAAAGCAGTAAAACATGATGAGAGCACCAGGTACTCTTACAATATAGTACAACTTGAATGTCTGGTATTCTATGATGCATTAAATGCTTGAAATCATATAATCTAAGTATTCGACAACAAAATGCAGGTTTGGACTCTGTTGAGGCTGAAACGTCTTTTCGGAGCATAAAAGTTGGAAATGCAACTTAAAGCAGTAAAACATGATGAGAGCACCAGGTACTCTTACAATATAGTACAACTTGAATGTCTGGTATTCTATGATGCATTAAATGCTTGAAACCATAGAATCTAAGTGTTCGACAACAAAATGCACTTTTGGACTGAGGCTAAAACGTCTTTTAGGAGCATAAAAGATGGAAATGCAACTTAAAGCAGTAAAACATGATGAGAGCACCAGGTACTCTTACAATATAGTACAACTTGAATGTCTGGTATTCTAAAATGCATTAAATGCAGGAAATCATAGAATCTAAGTGTTCGACAACAAAATGCACTTTTGGACTCTGTTGAGGCTAAAACGTTTTCAGGAGCATAAAAAGATGGAAATGCAACTTAAAGCAGTAAAACGTAATGAGAGCATCAGGTACTCTTACAATATAATGAAACTTGAATGTCTGGTATTCTATTATGCATTAAATGCTTGAACTCATGTAATCTAAGTGTTCCACAACAAAATGCACTTTTGGACTCTGTTCAGGCTGAAACGTCTTTTCGGAGCATAAAGTTGGAAATGCAACTTAAAGCAGTAAAACATGATAAGAGCACCAGGTACTCTTACAATATAGTACAACTTGAATGTCCGGTATTCTATGATGCATTAAATGCTTGAAACCATAGAATCTAAGTGTTCGACAACAAAATGCACTTTTGGACTCTTTTGAGGCTAAAACGTTTTTAGGAGCATAAAAGATGGAAATGCAACTTAAAGCAGTAAAACATGATGAGAGCACCAGGTACTCTTACAATATAGTACAACTTGAATGTCTGGTATTCTATGATGCATTAAATGCTTGAAATCATATAATCTAAGTATTCGACAACAAAATGCAGGTTTGGACTCTGTTGAGGCTGTAACGTCTTTTCGGAGCATAAAAGTTGGAAATGCAACTTAAAGCAGTAAAACATGATGAGAGCACCAGGTACTCTTACAATATAGTACAACTTGAATGTCTGGTATTCTATGATGCATTAAATGCTTGAAACCATAGAATCTAAGTGTTCGACAACAAAATGCACTTTTGGACTGAGGCTAAAACGTCTTTTAGGAGCATAAAAGATGGAAATGCAACTTAAAGCAGTAAAACATGATGAGAGCACCAGGTACTCTTACAATATAGTACAACTTGAATGTCTGGTATTCTAAAATGCATTAAATGCAGGAAATCATAGAATCTAAGTGTTCGACAAGAAAATGCACTTTTGGACTCTGTTGAGGCTAAAACGTTTTCAGGAGCATAAAAAGATGGAAATGCAACTTAAAGCAGTAAAACGTGATGAGAGCATCAGGTACTCTTTAATATAATGAAACTTGAATGTCTGGTATTCTATGATGCATTAACTGCAGGAAATCATAGAATCTAAGTGTTCGACAACAAAATGCACTTTTGGACTCTTTTGAGGCTGAAACGTCTTTTAGGAGCATAAAAGATGGAAATGCAACTTAAAGCAGTAAAACATGATGAGAGCACCAGGTACTCTTACAATATAGTACAACTTGAATGTCTGGTATTCTATGATGCATTAAATGCTTGAAATCATATAATCTAAGTATTCGACAACAAAATGCACTTTTGGACTCTTTTGAGGCTAAAACGTCTTTTAGGAGCATAAAAGATGGAAATGCAACTTAAAGCAGTAAAACGTGATGAGAGCATCAGGTACTCTTTAATATAATGAAACTTGAATGTCTGGTATTCTATGATGCATTAACTGCAGGAAATCATAGAATCTAAGTGTTCGACAACAAAATGCACTTTTGGACTCTGTTGAGGCTGAAACGTCTTTTCGGAGCATAAAAGATGGAAATGCAACTTAAAGCAGTAAAACATGATGAGAGCACCAGGTACTCTTACAATATAGTACAACTTGAATGTCTGGTATTCTATGATGCATTAAATGCTTGAAACCATAGAATCTAAGTGTTCGACAACAAAATGCACTTTTGGACTGAGGCTAAAACGTCTTTTAGGAGCATAAAAGATGGAAATGCAACTTAAAGCAGTAAAACATGATGAGAGCACCAGGTACTCTTACAATATAGTACAACTTGAATGTCTGGTATTCTAAAATGCATTAAATGCAGGAAATCATAGAATCTAAGTGTTCGACAACAAAATGCACTTTTGGACTCTGTTGAGGCTAAAACGTTTTCAGGAGCATAAAAAGATGGAAATGCAACTTAAAGCAGTAAAACGTAATGAGAGCATCAGGTACTCTTACAATATAATGAAACTTGAATGTCTGGTATTCTATTATGCATTAAATGCTTGAACTCATGTAATCTAAGTGTTCCACAACAAAATGCACTTTTGGACTCTGTTCAGGCTGAAACGTCTTTTCGGAGCATAAAGTTGGAAATGCAACTTAAAGCAGTAAAACATGATAAGAGCACCAGGTACTCTTACAATATAGTACAACTTGAATGTCCGGTATTCTATGATGCATTAAATGCTTGAAACCATAGAATCTAAGTGTTCGACAACAAAATGCACTTTTGGACTCTTTTGAGGCTAAAACGTTTTTAGGAGCATAAAAGATGGAAATGCAACTTAAAGCAGTAAAACATGATGAGAGCACCAGGTACTCTTACAATATAGTACAACTTGAATGTCTGGTATTCTATGATGCATTAAATGCTTGAAATCATATAATCTAAGTATTCGACAACAAAATGCAGGTTTGGACTCTGTTGAGGCTGAAACGTCTTTTCGGAGCATAAAAGTTGGAAATGCAACTTAAAGCAGTAAAACATGATGAGAGCACCAGGTACTCTTACAATATAGTACAACTTGAATGTCTGGTATTCTATGATGCATTAAATGCTTGAAACCATAGAATCTAAGTGTTCGACAACAAAATGCACTTTTGGACTGAGGCTAAAACGTCTTTTAGGAGCATAAAAGATGGAAATGCAACTTAAAGCAGTAAAACATGATGAGAGCACCAGGTACTCTTACAATATAGTACAACTTGAATGTCTGGTATTCTAAAATGCATTAAATGCAGGAAATCATAGAATCTAAGTGTTCGACAAGAAAATGCACTTTTGGACTCTGTTGAGGCTAAAACGTTTTCAGGAGCATAAAAAGATGGAAATGCAACTTAAAGCAGTAAAACGTGATGAGAGCATCAGGTACTCTTTAATATAATGAAACTTGAATGTCTGGTATTCTATGATGCATTAACTGCAGGAAATCATAGAATCTAAGTGTTCGACAACAAAATGCACTTTTGGACTCTTTTGAGGCTGAAACGTCTTTTAGGAGCATAAAAGATGGAAATGCAACTTAAAGCAGTAAAACATGATGAGAGCACCAGGTACTCTTACAATATAGTACAACTTGAATGTCTGGTATTCTATGATGCATTAAATGCTTGAAATCATAGAATCTAAGTATTCGACAACAAAATGCACTTTTGGACTCTTTTGAGGCTAAAACGTCTTTTAGGAGCATAAAAGATGGAAATGCAACTTAAAGCAGTAAAACGTGATGAGAGCATCAGGTACTCTTTAATATAATGAAACTTGAATGTCTGGTATTCTATGATGCATTAACTGCAGGAAATCATAGAATCTAAGTGTTCGACAACAAAATGCACTTTTGGACTCTGTTGAGGCTGAAACGTCTTTTCGGAGCATAAAAGATGGAAATGCAACTTAAAGCAGTAAAACATGATGAGAGCACCAGGTACTCTTACAATATAGTACAACTTGAATGTCTGGTATTCTATGATGCATTAAATGCTTGAAACCATAGAATCTAAGTGTTCGACAACAAAATGCACTTTTGGACTGAGGCTAAAACGTCTTTTAGGAGCATAAAAGATGGAAATGCAACTTAAAGCAGTAAAACATGATGAGAGCACCAGGTACTCTTACAATATAGTACAACTTGAATGTCTGGTATTCTAAAATGCATTAAATGCAGGAAATCATAGAATCTAAGTGTTCGACAACAAAATGCACTTTTGGACTCTGTTGAGGCTAAAACGTTTTCAGGAGCATAAAAAGATGGAAATGCAACTTAAAGCAGTAAAACGTAATGAGAGCATCAGGTACTCTTACAATATAATGAAACTTGAATGTCTGGTATTCTATTATGCATTAAATGCTTGAACTCATGTAATCTATGTGTTCCACAACAAAATGCACTTTTGGACTCTGTTGAGGCTGAAACGTCTTTTCGGAGCATAAAAGTTGGAAATGCAACTTAAAGCAGTAAAACATGATGAGAGCACCAGGTACTCTTACAATATAGTACAACTTGAATATCTGGTATTCTATAATGCATTAACTGCAGGAAATCATAGAATCTAAGTGTTCGACAACAAACTGCACTTTTGGACTCTGTTGAGGCTAAAACGTCTTTTAGGAGCATAAAAGATGGAAATGCAACTTAAAGCAGTAAAACATGATAAGAGCACCAGGTACTCTTACAATATAGTACAACTTGAATGTCTGGTATTCTATGATGCATTAAATGCTTGAAACCATAGAATCTAAGTGTTCGACAACAAAATGCACTTTTGGACTCTTTTGAGGCTAAAACGTTTTTAGGAGCATAAAAGATGGAAAAGCAACTTAAAGCAGTAAAACATGATGAGAGCACCAGGTACTCTTACAATATAGTACAACTTGAATGTCTGGTATTCTATGATGCATTAAATGCTTGAAATCATATAATCTAAGTATTCGACAACAAAATGCACTTTTGGACTCTTTTCAGGCTAAAACGTCTTTTAGGAGCATAAAAGATGGAAATGCAACTTAAAGCAGTAAAACATGATGGTATTCTATGATGCATTAAATGCTTGAAATCATATAATCTAAGTATTCGACAACAAAATGCAGGTTTGGACTCTGTTGAGGCTGAAACGTCTTTTCGGGGCATAAAAGTTGGAAATGCAACTTAAAGCAGTAAAACATGATGAGAGCACCAGGTACTCTTACAATATAGTACAACTTGAATGTCTGGTATTCTATGATGCATTAAATGCTTGAAACCATAGAATCTATGTGTTCGACAACAAAATGCACTTTTGGACTCTTTTGAGGCTAAAGCGTTTTTAGGAGCATAAAAGATGGAAAAGCAACTTAAAGCAGTAAAACATGATGAGAGCACCATGTACTCTTACAATATAGTACAACTTGAATGTCTGGTATTCTATGATGCATTAAATGCTTGAAATCATATAATCTAAGTATTCGACAACAAAATGCACTTTTGGACTCTTTTGAGGCTAAAACGTCTTTTAGGAGCATAAAAGATGGAAATGCAACTTAAAGCAGTAAAACATGATGAGAGCACCAGGTACTCTTACAATATAGTACAACTTGAATGTCTGGTATTCTATGATGCATTAAATGCTTGAAATCATATAATCTAAGTATTCGACAACAAAATGCAGGTTTGGACTCTGTTGAGGCTGAAACGTCTTTTCGGAGCATAAAAGTTGGAAATGCAACTTAAAGCAGTAAAACATGATGAGAGCACCAGGTACTCTTACAATATAGTACAACTTGGATGTCTGGTATTCTATAATGCATTAACTGCAGGAAATCATGGAATCTAAGTGTTCGACAACAAAATGCACTTTTGGACTCTGTTGAGGCTGAAACGTCTTTTCGGAGCATAAAAGTTGGAAATGCAACTTAAAGCAGTAAAACATGATGAGAGCACCAGGTACTCTTACAATATAGTACAACTTGAATGTCTGGTATTCTAAAATGCATTAAATGCAGGAAATCATAGAATCTAAGTGTTCGACAACAAAATGCACTTTTGGACTCTTTTCAGGCTAAAACGTCTTTTAGGAGCATAAAAGATGGAAATGCAACTTAAAGCAGTAAAACATGATGGTATTCTATGATGCATTAAATGCTTGAAATCATATAATCTAAGTATTCGACAACAAAATGCAGGTTTGGACTCTGTTGAGGCTGAAACGTCTTTTCGGGGCATAAAAGTTGGAAATGCAACTTAAAGCAGTAAAACATGATGAGAGCACCAGGTACTCTTACAATATAGTACAACTTGAATGTCTGGTATTCTATGATGCATTAAATGCTTGAAACCATAGAATCTATGTGTTCGACAACAAAATGCACTTTTGGACTCTTTTGAGGCTAAAACGTTTTTAGGAGCATAAAAGATGGAAAAGCAACTTAAAGCAGTAAAACATGATGAGAGCACCATGTACTCTTACAATATAGTACAACTTGAATGTCTGGTATTCTATGATGCATTAAATGCTTGAAATCACATAATCTAAGTATTCGACAACAAAATGCACTTTTGGACTCTTTTGAGGCTAAAACGTCTTTTAGGAGCATAAAAGATGGAAATGCAACTTAAAGCAGTAAAACATGATGAGAGCACCAGGTACTCTTACAATATAGTACAACTTGAATGTCTGGTATTCTATGATGCATTAAATGCTTGAAATCATATAATCTAAGTATTCGACAACAAAATGCAGGTTTGGACTCTGTTGAGGCTGAAACGTCTTTTCGGAGCATAAAAGTTGGAAATGCAACTTAAAGCAGTAAAACATGATGAGAGCACCAGGTACTCTTACAATATAGTACAACTTGGATGTCTGGTATTCTATAATGCATTAACTGCAGGAAATCATGGAATCTAAGTGTTCGACAACAAAATGCACTTTTGGACTCTGTTGAGGCTGAAACGTCTTTTCGGAGCATAAAAGTTGGAAATGCAACTTAAAGCAGTAAAACATGATGAGAGCACCAGGTACTCTTACAATATAGTACAACTTGAATGTCTGGTATTCTATGATGCATTAAATGCTTGAAATCATATAATCTAAGTATTCGACAACAAAATGCAGGTTTGGACTCTGTTGAGGCTGAAACGTCTTTTCGGAGCATAAAAGTTGGAAATGCAACTTAAAGCAGTAAAACATGATGAGAGCACCAGGTACTCTTACAATATAGTACAACTTGGATGTCTGGTATTCTATAATGCATTAACTGCAGGAAATCATGGAATCTAAGTGTTCGACAACAAAATGCACTTTTGGACTCTGTTGAGGCTGAAACGTCTTTTCGGAGCATAAAAGTTGGAAATGCAACTTAAAGCAGTAAAACATGATGAGAGCACCAGGTACTCTTACAATATAGTACAACTTGAATGTCTGGTATTCTAAAATGCATTAAATGCAGGAAATCATAGAATCTAAGTGTTCGACAACAAAATGCACTTTTGGACTCTGTTGAGGCTAAAACGTCTTTTAGGAGCATAAAAGATGGAAATGCAACTTAAAGCAGTAAAACATGATGGTATTCTATGATGCATTAAATGCTTGAAATCATATAATCTAAGTATTCGACAACAAAATGCAGGTTTGGACTCTGTTGAGGCTGAAACGTCTTTTCGGGGCATAAAAGTTGGAAATGCAACCTAAAGCAGTAAAACATGATGAGAGCACCAGGTACTCTTACAATATAGTACAACTTGAATGTCTGGTATTCTATGATGCATTAAATGCTTGAAACCATAGAATCTATGTGTTCGACAACAAAATGCACTTTTGGACTCTTTTGAGGCTAAAACGTTTTTAGGAGCATAAAAGATGGAAAAGCAACTTAAAGCAGTAAAACATGATGAGAGCACCATGTACTCTTACAATATAGTACAACTTGAATGTCTGGTATTCTATGATGCATTAAATGCTTGAAATCATATAATCTAAGTATTCGACAACAAAATGCACTTTTGGACTCTTTTGAGGCTAAAACGTCTTTTAGGAGCATAAAAGATGGAAATGCAACTTAAAGCAGTAAAACATGATGAGAGCACCAGGTACTCTTACAATATAGTACAACTTGAATGTCTGGTATTCTATGATGCATTAAATGCTTGAAATCATATAATCTAAGTATTCGACAACAAAATGCAGGTTTGGACTCTGTTGAGGCTGAAACGTCTTTTCGGAGCATAAAAGTTGGAAATGCAACTTAAAGCAGTAAAACATGATGAGAGCACCAGGTACTCTTACAATATAGTACAACTTGGATGTCTGGTATTCTATGATGCATTAACTGCAGGAAATCATGGAATCTAAGTGTTCGACAACAAAATGCACTTTTGGACTCTGTTGAGGCTGAAACGTCTTTTCGGAGCATAAAAGTTGGAAATGCAACTTAAAGCAGTAAAACATGATGAGAGCACCAGGTACTCTTACAATATAGTACAACTTGAATGTCTGGTATTCTAAAATGCATTAAATGCAGGAAATCATAGAATCTAAGTGTTCGACAACAAAATGCACTTTTGGACTCTGTTGAGGCTAAAACGTCTTTTAGGAGCATAAAAGATGGAAATGCAACTTAAAGCAGTAAAACATGATGGTATTCTATGATGCATTAAATGCTTGAAATCATATAATCTAAGTATTCGACAACAAAATGCAGGTTTGGACTCTGTTGAGGCTGAAACGTCTTTTCGGGGCATAAAAGTTGGAAATGCAACCTAAAGCAGTAAAACATGATGAGAGCACCAGGTACTCTTACAATATAGTACAACTTGAATGTCTGGTATTCTATGATGCATTAAATGCTTGAAACCATAGAATCTAAGTGTTCGACAACAAAATGCACTTTTGGACTCTTTTGAGGCTAAAACGTTTTTAGGAGCATAAAAGATGGAAAAGCAACTTAAAGCAGTAAAACATGATGAGAGCACCAGGTACTCTTACAATATAGTACAACTTGAATGTCTGGTATTCTATGATGCATTAAATGCTTGAAATCATATAATCTAAGTATTCGACAACAAAATGCACTTTTGGACTCTTTTGAGGCTAAAACGTCTTTTAGGAGCATAAAAGATGGAAATGCAACTTAAAGCAGTAAAACATGATGAGAGCACCAGGTACTCTTACAATATAGTACAACTTGAATGTCTGGTATTCTATGATGCATTAAATGCTTGAAATCATATAATCTAATTATTCGACAACAAAATGCAGGTTTGGACTCTGTTGAGGCTGAAACGTCTTTTCGGAGCATAAAAGTTGGAAATGCAACTTAAAGCAGTAAAACATGATGAGAGCACCAGGTACTCTTACAATATAGTACAACTTGGATGTCTGGTATTCTATAATGCATTAACTGCAGGAAATCATGGAATCTAAGTGTTCGACAACAAAATGCACTTTTGGACTCTGTTGAGGCTGAAACGTCTTTTCGGAGCATAAAAGATGGAAATGCAACTTAAAGCAGTAAAACATGATGAGAGCACCAGGTACTCTTACAATATAGTACAACTTGAATGTCTGGTATTCTAAAATGCATTAAATGCAGGAAATCATAGAATCTAAGTGTTCGACAACAAAATGCACTTTTGGACTCTGTTGAGGCTAAAACGTCTTTTAGGAGCATAAAAGATGGAAATGCAACTTAAAGCATTAAAACATGATGAGAGCACCAGGTACTCTTACAATATAGTACAACTTGAATGTCTGGTATTCTATGATGCATTAAATGCTTGAAACCATAGAATCTAAGTGTTCGACAACAAAATGCACTTTTGGACTCTGTTGAGGCTAAAACGTTTTCAGGAGCATAAAAGATGGAAATGCAACTTAAAGCAGTAAAACATGATGGTATTCTATGATGCATTAAATGCTTGAAACCATAGAATCTAAGTGTTCGACAACAAAATGCACTTTTGGACTGAGGCTAAAACGTCTTTTAGGAGCATAAAAGATGGAAATGCAACTTAAAGCAGTAAAACATGATGAGAGCACCAGGTACTCTTACAATATAGTACAACTTGAATGTCTGGTATTCTAAAATGCATTAAATGCAGGAAATCATAGAATCTAAGTGTTCGACAACAAAATGCACTTTTGGACTCTGTTGAGGCTAAAACGTTTTCAGGAGCATAAAAAGATGGAAATGCAACTTAAAGCAGTAAAACGTGATGAGAGCATCAGGTACTCTTTAATATAATGAAACTTGAATGTCTGGTATTCTATGATGCATTAACTGCAGGAAATCATAGAATCTAAGTGTTCGACAACAAAATGCACTTTTGGACTCTTTTGAGGCTAAAACGTCTTTTAGGAGCATAAAAGATGGAAATGCAACTTAAAGCAGTAAAACGTGATGAGAGCATCAGGTACTCTTTAATATAATGAAACTTGAATGTCTGGTATTCTATGATGCATTAACTGCAGGAAATCATAGAATCTAAGTGTTCGACAACAAAATGCACTTTTGGACTCTTTTGAGGCTAAAACGTCTTTTAGGAGCATAAAAGATGGAAATGCAACTTAAAGCAGTAAAACATGATGGTATTCTATGATGCATTAAATGCTTGAAATCACATAATCTAAGTATTCGACAACAAAATGCAGGTTTGGACTCTGTTGAGGCTGAAACGTCTTTTCGGAGCATAAAAGTTGGAAATGCAACTTAAAGCAGTAAAACATGATGAGAGCACCAGGTACTCTTACAATATAGTACAACTTGAATGTTTGGTATTATATGATGCATTAAATGCTTGAAATCATATAATCTAAGTATTCGACAACAAAATGCACTTTTGGACTCTTTTGAGGCTAAAACGTCTTTTAGGAGCATAAAAGATGGAAATGCAACTTAAAGCAGTAAAACGTGATGAGAGCATCAGGTACTCTTTCAATATAGTACAACTTGAATGTCTGGTATTCTATGATGCATTAAATGCTTGAAATCATATAATCTAAGTATTCGACAACAAAATGCACTTTTGGACTCTTTTGAGGCTAAAACGTCTTTTAGGAGCATAAAAGATGGAAATGCAACTTAAAGCAGTAAAACGTGATGAGAGCATCAGGTACTCTTTAATATAATGAAACTTGAATGTCTGGTATTCTATGATGCATTAACTGCAGGAAATCATGGAATCTAAGTGTTCGACAACAAAATGCACTTTTGGACTCTGTTGAGGCTGAAACGTCTTTTCGGAGCATAAAAGATGGAAATGCAACTTAAAGCAGTAAAACATGATGAGAGCACCAGGTACTCTTACAATATAGTACAACTTGAATGTCTGGTATTCTATGATGCATTAAATGCTTGAAATCATATAATCTAAGTATTCGACAACAAAATGCACTTTTGGACTCTTTTGAGGCTAAAACGTCTTTTAGGAGCATAAAAGATGGAAATGCAACTTAAAGCAGTAAAACATGATGAGAGCATCAGGTACTCTTTAATATAATGAAACTTGAATGTCTGGTATTCTATGATGCATTAACTGCAGGAAATCATAGAATCTAAGTGTTCGACAACAAAATGCACTTTTGGACTCTTTTGAGGCTAAAACGTCTTTTCGGAGCATAAAAGATGGAAATGCAACTTAAAGCAGTAAAACATGATGAGAGCACCAGGTACTCTTACAATATAGTACAACTTGAATGTCTGGTATTCTATGATGCATTAAATGCTTGAAATCATATAATCTAAGTATTCGACAACAAAATGCACTTTTGGACTCTTTTGAGGCTAAAACGTCTTTTAGGAGCATAAAAGATGGAAATGCAACTTAAAGCAGTAAAACATGATGAGAGCATCAGGTACTCTTTAATATAATGAAACTTGAATGTCTGGTATTCTATGATGCATTAACTGCAGGAAATCATAGAATCTAAGTGTTCGACAACAAAATGCACTTTTGGACTCTTTTGAGGCTAAAACGTCTTTTAGGAGCATAAAAGATGGAAATGCAACTTAAAGCAGTAAAACATGATGGTATTCTATGATGCATTAAATGCTTGAAATCATATAATCTAAGTATTCGACAACAAAATGCAGGTTTGGACTCTGTTGAGGCTGAAACGTCTTTTCGGAGCATAAAAGTTGGAAATGCAACTTAAAGCAGTAAAACATGATGAGAGCACCAGGTACTCTTACAATATAGTACAACTTGAATGTCTGGTATTATATGATGCATTAAATGCTTGAAATCATATAATCTAAGTATTCGACAACAAAATGCACTTTTGGACTCTTTTGAGGCTAAAACGTCTTTTAGGAGCATAAAAGATGGAAATGCAACTTAAAGCAGTAAAACGTGATGAGAGCATCAGGTACTCTTTAATATAATGAAACTTGAATGTCTGGTATTCTATGATGCATTAACTGCAGGAAATCATGGAATCTAAGTGTTCGACAACAAAATGCACTTTTGGACTCTGTTGAGGCTGAAACGTCTTTTCGGAGCATAGAAGATGGAAATGCAACTTAAAGCAGTAAAACATGATGAGAGCACCAGGTACTCTTACAATATAGTACAACTTGAATGTCTGGTATTCTATGATGCATTAAATGCTTGAAACCATAGAATCTAAGTGTTCGACAACAAAATGCACTTTTGGACTCTTTTGAGGCTAAAACGTCTTTTAGGAGCATAAAAGATGGAAATGCAACTTAAAGCAGTAAAACGTGATGAGAGCATCAGGTACTCTTACAATATAGTACAACTTGAATGTCTGGTATTCTATGATGCATTAAATGCTTGAAATCATATAATCTAAGTATTCGACAACAAAATGCACTTTTGGACTCTTTTGAGGCTAAAACGTCTTTTAGGAGCATAAAAGATGGAAATGCAACTTAAAGCAGTAAAACGTGATGAGAGCATCAGGTACTCTTTAATATAATGAAACTTGAATGTCTGGTATTCTATGATGCATTAACTGCAGGAAATCATGGAATCTAAGTGTTCGACAACAAAATGCACTTTTGGACTGAGGCTAAAACGTTTTCAGGAGCATAAAAAGATGGAAATGCAACTTAAAGCAGTAAAACGTAATGAGAGCATCAGGTACTCTTACAATATACTACAACTTGAATGTCTGGTATTCTATGATGCATTAAATGCTTGAAACCATAGAATCTAAGTGTTCGACAACAAAATGCACTTTTGGACTCTTTTGAGGCTAAAACGTTTTTAGGAGCATAAAAGATGGAAATGCAACTTAAAGCATTAAAACATGATGAGAGCACCAGGTACTCTTACAATATAGTACAACTTGAATGTCTGGTATTCTATGATGCATTAAATGCTTGAAACCATAGAATCTAAGTGTTCGACAACAAAATGCACTTTTGGACTCTTTTGAGGCTAAAACGTCTTTTAGGAGCATAAAAGATGGAAATGCAACTTAAAGCAGTAAAACATGATGAGAGCACCAGGTACTCTTACAATATAGTACAACTTGAATGTATGGTATTCTAAAATGCATTAAATGCAGGAAATCATAGAATCTAAGTGTTCGACAACAAAATGCACTTTTGGACTCTGTTGAGGCTAAAACGTCTTTTAGGAGCATAAAAGATGGAAATGCAACTTAAAGCATTAAAACATGATGAGAGCACCAGGTACTCTTACAATATAGTACAACTTGAATGTCTGGTATTCTATGATGCATTAAATGCTTGAAACCATAGAATCTAAGTGTTCGACAACAAAATGCACTTTTGGACTCTTTTGAGGCTAAAACGTCTTTTAGGAGCATAAAAGATGGAAATGCAACTTAAAGCAGTAAAACATGATGAGAGCACCAGGTACTCTTACAATATAGTACAACTTGAATGTATGGTATTCTAAAATGCATTAAATGCAGGAAATCATAGAATCTAAGTGTTCGACAACAAAATGCACTTTTGGACTCTGTTGAGGCTAAAACGTCTTTTAGGAGCATAAAAGATGGAAATGCAACTTAAAGCATTAAAACATGATGAGAGCACCAGGTACTCTTACAATATAGTACAACTTGAATGTCTGGTATTCTATGATGCATTAAATGCTTGAAACCATAGAATCTAAGTGTTCGACAACAAAATGCACTTTTGGACTCTTTTGAGGCTAAAACGTCTTTTAGGAGCATAAAAGATGGAAATGCAACTTAAAGCAGTAAAACGTGATGAGAGCATCAGGTACTCTTACAATATAGTACAACTTGAATGTCTGGTATTCTATGATGCATTAAATGCTTGAAACCATAGAATCTAAGTGTTCGACAACAAAATGCACTTTTGGACTCTTTTGAGGCTAAAACGTCTTTTAGGAGCATAAAAGATGGAAATGCAACTTAAAGCAGTAAAACGTGATGAGAGCATCAGGTACTCTTACAATATAGTACAACTTGAATGTCTGGTATTCTATGATGCATTAAATGCTTGAAATCATATAATCTAAGTATTCGACAACAAAATGCACTTTTGGACTCTTTTGAGGCTAAAACGTCTTTTAGGAGCATAAAAGATGGAAATGCAACTTAAAGCAGTAAAACATGATGGTATTCTATGATGCATTAAATGCTTGAAATCATATAATCTAAGTATTCGACAACAAAATGCACTTTTGGACTCTTTTGAGGCTAAAACGTCTTTTAGGAGCATAAAAGATGGAAATGCAACTTAAAGCAGTAAAACGTGATGAGAGCATCAGGTACTCTTTAATATAATGAAACTTGAATGTCTGGTATTCTATGATGCATTAACTGCAGGAAATCATGGAATCTAAGTGTTCGACAACAAAATGCACTTTTGGACTCTCTAGAGGCTGAAACGTCTTTTCGGAGCATAAAAGATGGAAATGAAACTTAAAGCATTAAAACATGATGAGAGCACCAGGTACTCTTACAATATAGTACAACTTGAATGTCTGGTATTCTATGATGCATTAAATGCTTGAAACCATAGAATCTAAGTGTTCGACAACAAAATGCACTTTTGGACTGAGGCTAAAACGTCTTTTAGGAGCATAAAAGATGGAAATGCAACTTAAAGCAGTAAAACATGATGAGAGCACCAGGTACTCTTACAATATAGTACAACTTGAATGTATGGTATTCTATAATGCATTAACTGCAGGAAATCATAGAATCTAAGTGTTCGACAACAAAATGCACTTTTGGACTCTGTTGAGGCTAAAACGTTTTCAGGAGCATAAAAAGATGGAAATGCAACTTAAAGCAGTAAAACGTAATGAGAGCATCAGGTACTCTTACAATATACTACAACTTGAATGTCTGGTATTCTATGATGCATTAAATGCTTGAAACCATAGAATCTAAGTGTTCGACAACAAAATGCACTTTTGGACTCTTTTGAGGCTAAAACGTTTTTAGGAGCATAAAAGATGGAAATGCAACTTAAAGCATTAAAACATGATGAGAGCACCAGGTACTCTTACAATATAGTACAACTTGAATGTCTGGTATTCTATGATGCATTAAATGCTTGAAACCATAGAATCTAAGTGTTCGACAACAAAATGCACTTTTGGATTGAGGCTAAAACGTCTTTTAGGAGCATAAAAGATGGAAATGCAACTTAAAGCAGTAAAACATGATGAGAGCACCAGGTACTCGTACAATATAGTACAACTTGAATGTATGGTATTCTAAAATGCATTAAATGCAGGAAATCATAGAATCTAAGTGTTCGACAACAAAATGCACTTTTGGACTCTGTTGAGGCTAAAACGTTTTCAGGAGCATAAAAAGATGGAAATGCAACTTAAAGCAGTAAAACGTAATGAGAGCATCAGGTACTCTTACAATATACTACAACTTGAATGTCTGGTATTCTATGATGCATTAAATGCTTGAAACCATAGAATCTAAGTGTTCGACAACAAAATGCACTTTTGGACTCTTTTGAGGCTAAAACGTCTTTTAGGAGCATAAAAGATGGAAATGCAACTTAAAGCAGTAAAACATGATGAGAGCACCAGGTACTCTTACAATATAGTACAACTTGAATGTCTGGTATTCTATGATGCATTAAATGCTTGAAATCATATAATCTAAGTATTCGACAACAAAATGCACTTTTGGACTCTTTTGAGGCTAAAACGTCTTTTAGGAGCATAAAAGATGGAAATGCAACTTAAAGCAGTAAAACGTGATGGTATTCTATGATGCATTAAATGCTTGAAATCATATAATCTAAGTATTCGACAACAAAATGCACTTTTGGACTCTGTTGAGGCTAAAACGTCTTTTAGGAGCATAAAAGATGGAAATGCAACTTAAAGCATTAAAACATGATGAGAGCACCAGGTACTCTTACAATATAGTACAACTTGAATGTATGGTATTCTATAATGCATTAACTGCAGGAAATCATAGAATCTAAGTGTTCGACAACAAAATGCACTTTTGGACTCTGTTGAGGCTAAAACGTTTTCAGGAGCATAAAAAGATGGAAATGCAACTTAAAGCAGTAAAACGTAATGAGAGCATCAGGTACTCTTACAATATACTACAACTTGAATGTCTGGTATTCTATGATGCATTAAATGCTTGAAACCATAGAATCTAAGTGTTCGACAACAAAATGCACTTTTGGACTCTTTTGAGGCTAAAACGTTTTTAGGAGCATAAAAGATGGAAATGCAACTTAAAGCAGTAAAACATGATGAGAGCACCAGGTACTCTTACAATATAGTAAAACTTGAATGTATGGTATTCTATAATATATTAACTGCAGGAAATCATAGAATCTAAGTGTTCGACAACAAAATGCACTTTTGGACTCTGTTGAGACTGAAACGTCTTTTCGGAGCATAAAAGATGGAAATGCAACTTAAAGCAGTAAAACATGATGAGAGCACCAGGTACTCTTACAATATAGTCCAACTTGAATGTATGGTATTCTATAATGCATTAACTGCAGGAAATCATGGAATCTAAGTGTTCGACAACAAAATGCACTTTTGGACTCTGTTGAGGCTGAAACGTCTTTTCGGAGCATAAAAGATGGAAATGCAACTTAAAGCAGTAAAACATGATGAGAGCACCAGGTACTCTTACAATATAGTCCAACTTGAATGTATGGTATTCTATAATGCATTAACTGCAGGAAATCATGGAATCTAAGTGTTCGACAACAAAATGCACTTTTGGACTCTGTTGAGGCTGAAACGTCTTTTCGGAGCATAAAAGATGGAAATGCAACTTAAAGCAGTAAAACATGATGAGAGCACCAGGTACTCTTACAATATAGTACAACTTGAATGTCTGGTATTCGCTGATGCATTAAATGCTTGAAACCATAGAATCTGAGTGTTCGACAACAAAATGCCCTTTTGGACTGAGGCTAAAACGTCTTTTAGGAGCATAAAAGATGGAAATGCAACTTAAAGTAGTAAAACATGATGAGAGCACCAGGTACTCTTACAATATAGTACAACTTGAATGTATGGTATTCTATAATGCATTAACTGCAGGAAATCATAGAATCTAAGTGTTCGACAACAAAATGCACTTTTGGACTCTTTTGAGGCTAAAACGTTTTTAGGAGCATAAAAGATGGAAATGCAACTTAAAGCATTAAAACATGATGAGAGCACCAGGTACTCTTACAATATAGTACAACTTGAATGTCTGGTATTCTATGATGCATTAAATGCTTGAAACCATAGAATCTAAGTGTTCGACAACAAAATGCACTTTTGGACTCTTTTGAGGCTAAAACGTCTTTTCGGAGCATAAAAGATGGAAATGCAACTTAAAGCAGTAAAACATGATGAGAGCACCAGGTACTCTTACAATATAGTACAACTTGAATGTATGGTATTCTATAATATATTAACTGCAGGAAATCATAGAATCTAAGTGTTCGACAACAAAATGCACTTTTGGACTCTGTTGAGACTGAAACGTCTTTTCGGAGCATAAAAGATGGAAATGCAACTTAAAGCAGTAAAACATGATGAGAGCACCAGGTACTCTTACAATATAGTAAAACTTGAATGTATGGTATTCTATAATGCATTAACTGCAGGAAATCATAGAATCTAAGTGTTCGACAACAAAATGCACTTTTGGACTCTGTTGAGGCTGAAACGTCTTTTCGGAGCATAAAAGATGGAAATGCAACTTAAAGCAGTAAAACATGATGAGAGCACCAGGTACTCTTACAATATAGTACAACTTGAATGTCTGGTATTCTATGATGCATTAAATGCTTGAAATCATAGAATCTAAGTGTTCGACAACAAAATGCACTTTTGGACTCTTTTGAGGCTAAAACGTCTTTTCGGAGCATAAAAGATGGAAATGCAACTTAAAGCAGTAAAACATGATGAGAGCACCAGGTACGCTTACAATATAGTAAAACTTGAATGTATGGTATTCTATAATATAATAACTGCAGGAAATCATAGAATCTAAGTGTTCGACAACAAAATGCACTTTTGGACTCTGTTGAGACTGAAACGTCTTTTCGGAGCATAAAAGATGGAAATGCAACTTAAAGCAGTAAAACATGATGAGAGCACCAGGTACGCTTACAATATAGTAAAACTTGAATGTATGGTATTCTATAATATAATAACTGCAGGAAATCATAGAATCTAAGTGTTCGACAACAAAATGCACTTTTGGACTCTGTTGAGACTGAAACGTCTTTTCGGAGCATAAAAGATGGAAATGCAACTTAAAGCAGTAAAACATGATGAGAGCACCAGGTACTCTTACAATATAGTACAACTTGAATGTCTGGTATTCTATGATGCATTAAATGCTTGAAACCATAGAATCTAAGTGTTCGACAACAAAATGCACTTTTGGACTCTTTTGAGGCTAAAACGTCTTTTAGGAGCATAAAAGATGGAAATGCAACTTAAAGCAGTAAAACATGATGGTATTCTATGTTGCATTAAATGCTTGAAATCATAGAATCTAAGTGTTCGACAACAAAATGCACTTTTGGACTCTTTTGAGGCTAAAACGTCTTTTCGGAGCATAAAAGATGGAAATGCAACTTAAAGCAGTAAAACATGATGAGAGCACCAGGTACGCTTACAATATAGTAAAACTTGAATGTATGGTATTCTATAATATATTAAATGCTTGAAACCATAGAATCTAAGTGTTCGACAACAAAATGCACTTTTGGACTGAGGCTAAAACGTCTTTTAGGAGCATAAAAGATGGAAATGCAACTTAAAGCAGTAAAACATGATGAGAGCACCAGGTACTCTTACAATATAGTACAACTTGAATGTATGGTATTCTAAAATGCATTAAATGCAGGAAATCATAGAATCTAAGTGTTCGACAACAAAATGCACTTTTGGACTCTGTTGAGGCTAAAACGTCTTTTAGGAGCATAAAAGATGGAAATGCAACTTAAAGCATTAAAACATGATGAGAGCACCAGGTACTCTTACAATATAGTACAACTTGAATGTCTGGTATTCTATGATGCATTAAATGCTTGAAACCATAGAATCTAAGTGTTCGACAACAAAATGCACTTTTGGACTCTTTTGAGGCTAAAACGTCTTTTAGGAGCATAAAAGATGGAAATGCAACTTAAAGCAGTAAAACATGATGGTATTCTATGATGCATTAAATGCTTGAAATCATATAATCTAAGTATTCGACAACAAAATGCAGGTTTGGACTCTGTTGAGGCTGAAACGTCTTTTCGGGGCATAAAAGTTGGAAATGCAACTTAAAGCAGTAAAACATGATGAGAGCACCAGGCACTCTTACAATATATTACAACTTGAATGTCTGGTATTCTATGATGCATTAAATGCTTGAAATCATATAATCTAAGTATTCGACAACAAAATGCACTTTTGGACTCTTTTGAGGCTAAAACGTCTTTTAGGAGCATAAAAGATGGAAATGCAACTTAAAGCAGTAAAACGTGATGGTATTCTATGATGCATTAAATGCTTGAAATCATATAATCTAAGTATTCGACAACAAAATGCACTTTTGGACTCTTTTGAGGCTAAAACGTCTTTTAGGAGCATAAAAGATGGAAATGCAACTTAAAGCAGTAAAACGTGATGGTATTCTATGATGCATTAAATGCTTGAAATCATATAATCTAAGTATTCGACAACAAAATGCACTTTTGGACTCTGTTGAGGCTAAAACGTCTTTTAGGAGCATAAAAGATGGAAATGCAACTTAAAGCATTAAAACATGATGAGAGCACCAGGTACTCTTACAATATAGTACAACTTGAATGTATGGTATTCTATAATGCATTAACTGCAGGAAATCATAGAATCTAAGTGTTCGACAACAAAATGCACTTTTGGACTCTGTTGAGGCTAAAACGTTTTCAGGAGCATAAAAAGATGGAAATGCAACTTAAAGCAGTAAAACGTAATGAGAGCATCAGGTACTCTTACAATATACTACAACTTGAATGTCTGGTATTCTATGATGCATTAAATGCTTGAAACCATAGAATCTAAGTGTTCGACAACAAAATGCACTTTTGGACTCTTTTGAGGCTAAAACGTTTTTAGGAGCATAAAAGATGGAAATGCAACTTAAAGCATTAAAACATGATGAGAGCACCAGGTACTCTTACAATATAGTACAACTTGAATGTCTGGTATTCTATGATGCATTAAATGCTTGAAACCATAGAATCTAAGTGTTCGACAACAAAATGCACTTTTGGATTGAGGCTAAAACGTCTTTTAGGAGCATAAAAGATGGAAATGCAACTTAAAGCAGTAAAACATGATGAGAGCACCAGGTACTCTTACAATATAGTACAACTTGAATGTATGGTATTCTAAAATGCATTAAATGCAGGAAATCATAGAATCTAAGTATTCGACAACAAAATGCACTTTTGGACTCTTTTGAGGCTAAAACGTTTTCAGGAGCATAAAAAGATGGAAATGCAACTTAAAGCAGTAAAACGTAATGAGAGCATCAGGTACTCTTACAATATACTACAACTTGAATGTCTGGTATTCTATGATGCATTAAATGCTTGAAATCATATAATCTAAGTATTCGACAACAAAATGCACTTTTGGACTCTTTTGAGGCTAAAACGTCTTTTAGGAGCATAAAAGATGGAAATGCAACTTAAAGCAGTAAAACGTGATGGTATTCTATGATGCATTAAATGCTTGAAATCATATAATCTAAGTATTCGACAACAAAATGCACTTTTGGACTCTGTTGAGGCTAAAACGTCTTTTAGGAGCATAAAAGATGGAAATGCAACTTAAAGCATTAAAACATGATGAGAGCACCAGGTACTCTTACAATATAGTACAACTTGAATGTATGGTATTCTATAATGCATTAACTGCAGGAAATCATAGAATCTAAGTGTTCGACAACAAAATGCACTTTTGGACTCTGTTGAGGCTAAAACGTTTTCAGGAGCATAAAAAGATGGAAATGCAACTTAAAGCAGTAAAACGTAATGAGAGCATCAGGTACTCTTACAATATACTACAACTTGAATGTCTGGTATTCTATGATGCATTAAATGCTTGAAACCATAGAATCTAAGTGTTCGACAACAAAATGCACTTTTGGACTCTTTTGAGGCTAAAACGTTTTTAGGATCATAAAAGATGGAAATGCAACTTAAAGCAGTAAAACATGATGAGAGCACCAGGTACTCTTACAATATAGTACAACTTGAATGTCTGGTATTCTATGATGCATTAAATGCTTGAAATCATAGAATCTAAGTGTTCGACAACAAAATGCACTTTTGGACTCTTTTGAGGCTAAAACGTCTTTTCGGAGCATAAAAGATGGAAATGCAACTTAAAGCAGTAAAACATGATGAGAGCACCAGGTACTCTTACAATATAGTCCAACTTGAATGTATGGTATTCTATAATGCATTAACTGCAGGAAATCATGGAATCTAAGTGTTCGACAACAAAATGCACTTTTGGACTCTGTTGAGGCTGAAACGTCTTTTCGGAGCATAAAAGATGGAAATGCAACTTAAAGCAGTAAAACATGATGAGAGCACCAGGTACTCTTACAATATAGTAAAACTTGAATGTATGGTATTCTATAATGCATTAACTGCAGGAAATCATAGAATCTAAGTGTTCGACAACAAAATGCACTTTTGGACTCTGTTGAGGCTGAAACGTCTTTCCGGAGCATAAAAGATGGAAATGCAACTTAAAGCAGTAAAACATGATGAGAGCACCAGGTACTCTTACAATATAGTACAACTTGAATGTCTGGTATTCTATGATGCATTAAATGCTTGAAACCATAGAATCTAAGTGTTCGACAACAAAATGCACTTTTGGACTCTTTTGAGGCTAAAACGTCTTTTCGGAGCATAAAAGATGGAAATGCAACTTAAAGCAGTAAAACATGATGAGAGCACCAGGTACTCTTACAATATAGTAAAACTTGAATGTATGGTATTCTATAATGCATTAACTGCAGGAAATCATAGAATCTAAGTGTTCGACAACAAAATGCACTTTTGGACTCTGTTGAGGCTGAAACGTCTTTTCGGAGCATAAAAGATGGAAATGCAACTTAAAGCAGTAAAACATGATGAGAGCACCAGGTACTCTTACAATATAGTACAACTTGAATGTCTGGTATTCTATAATGTATTAAATGCTTGAAACCATAGAATCTAAGTGTTCGACAACAAAATGCACTTTTGGACTGAGGCTAAAACGTCTTTTAGGAGCATAAAAGATGGAAATGCAACTTAAAGCAGTAAAACATGATGAGAGCACCAGGTACTCTTACAATATAGTACAACTTGAATGTATGGTATTCTAAAATGCATTAAATGCAGGAAATCATAGAATCTAAGTGTTCGACAACAAAATGCACTTTTGGACTCTGTTGAGGCTAAAACGTCTCTTAGGAGCATAAAAGATGGAAATGCAACTTAAAGCATTAAAACATGATGAGAGCACCAGGTACTCTTACAATATAGTACAACTTGAATGTCTGGTATTCTATGATGCATTAAATGCTTGAAATCATAGGATCTAAGTGTTCGACAACAAAATGCACTTTTGGACTCTTTTGAGGCTAAAACGTCTTTTAGGAGCATAAAAGATGGAAATGCAACTTAAAGCAGTAAAACATGATGAGAGCACCAGGTACGCTTACAATATAGTAAAACTTGAATGTATGGTATTCTATAATATATTAAATGCTTGAAACCATAGAATCTAAGTGTTCGACAACAAAATGCACTTTTGGACTCTTTTGAGGCTAAAACGTCTTTTAGGAGCATAAAAGATGGAAATGCAACTTAAAGCAGTAAAACATGATGAGAGCACCAGGTACTCTTACAATATAGTACAACTTCAATGTCTGGTATTCTATGATGCATTACATGCTTGAAACCATAGAATCTAAGTGTTCGACAACAAAATGCACTTTTGGACTCTTTTGAGGCTAAAACGTCTTTTCGGAGCATAAAAGATGGAAATGCAACTTAAAGCATTAAAACATGATGAGAGCACCAGGTACTCTTACAATATAGTACAACTTGAATGTCTGGTATTCTATGATGCATTAAATGCTTGAAATCATATAATCTAAGTATTCGACAACAAAATGCACTTTTGGACTCTTTTGAGGCTAAAACGTCTTTTAGGAGCATAAAAGATGGAAATGCAACTTAAAGCAGTAAAACATGATGAGAGCACCAGGTACTCTTACAATATAGTACAACTTGAATGTCTGGTATTCTAAAATGCATTAAATGCAGGAAATCATAGAATCTAAGTGTTCGACAACAAAATGCACTTTTGGACTCTTTTGAGGCTAAAACGTCTTTTAGGAGCATAAAAGATGGAAATGCAACTTAAAGCAGTAAAACATGATGTATTCTATGATGCATTAAATGCTTGAAATCATATAATCTAAGTATTCGACAACAAAATGCACTTTTGGACTCGTTTGAGGCTAAAACGTTTTTAGGAGCATAAAAAGATGGAAATGCAACTTAAAGCAGTAAAACGTAATGAGAGCATCAGGTACTCTTACCATATACTACAACTTGAATGTCTGGTATTCTATGATGCATTAAATGATTGAAATCATATAATTTTAGTGTTCGACAACAAAATGCACTTTTGGACTCTGTTGAGACTGAAACGTCTTTTCGGAGCATAAAAGATGGAAATGCAACTTAAAGCAGTAAAACATGATGAGAGCACCAGGTACTCTTACAATATAGTACAACTTGAATGTATGGTATTCTATAATATATTAACTGCAGGAAATCATAGAATCTAAGTGTTCGACAACAAAATGCACTTTTGGACTCTGTTGAGGCTGAAACGTCTATTCGGAGCATAAAAGATGGAAATGCAACTTAAAGCAGTAAAACATGATGAGAGCACCAGGTACTCTTACAATATAGTACAACTTGAATGTCTGGTATTCTATGATGCATTAAATGCTTGAAATCATAGAATCTAAGTGTTCGACAACAAAATGCACTTTTGGACTCTTTTGAGGCTAAAACGTCTTTTCGGAGCATAAAAGATGGAAATGCAACTTAAAGCAGCAAAACATGATGAGAGCACCAGGTACTCTTACAATATAGTAAAACTTGAATGTATGGTATTCTATAATATATTAACTGCAGGAAATCATAGAATCTAAGTGTTCGACAACAAAATGCACTTTTGGACTCTGTTGAGACTGAAACGTCTTTTCGGAGCATAAAAGATGGAAATGCAACTTAAAGCAGTAAAACATGATGAGAGCACCAGGTACTCTTACAATATAGTACAACTTGGATGTCTGGTATTCTATAATGCATTAACTGCAGGAAATCATGGAATCTAAGTGTTCGACAACAAAATGCACTTTTGGACTCTGTTGAGGCTGAAACGTCTTTTCGGAGCATAAAAGATGGAAATGCAACTTAAAGCAGTAAAACATGATGAGAGCACCAGGTACTCTTACAATATAGTACAACTTGAATGTCTGGTATTCTATGATGCATTAAATGCTTGAAATCATAGAATCTAAGTGTTTGACAACAAAATGCACTTTTGGACTCTGTTGAGGCTGAAACGTCTTTTCGGAGCATAAAAGATGGAAATGCAACTTAAAGCAGTAAAACATGATGAGAGCACCAGGTACTCTTACAATATAGTACAACTTGAATGCATGGTATTCTATAATGCATTAACTGCAGGAAATCATAGAATCTAAGTGTTCGACAACAACATGCACTTTTGGACTCTGTTGAGGCTGAAACGTCTTTTCGGAGCATAAAAGATGGAAATGCAACTTAAAGCAGTAAAACATGATGAGAGCACCAGGTACTCTTACAATATAGTACAACTTGAATGTCTGGTATTCTATGATGCATTAAATGCTTGAAATCATAGAATCTAAGTGTTCGACAACAAAATGCACTTTTGGACTCTTTTGAGGCTAAAACGTCTTTTCGGAGCATAAAAGATGGAAATGCAACTTAAAGCAGTAAAACATGATGAGAGCACCAGGTACTCTTACAATATAGTACAACTTGAATGTCTGGTATTCTATGATGCATTAACTGCAGGAAATCATGGAATCTAAGTGTTCGACAACAAAATGCACTTTTGGACTCTGTTGAGGCTGAAACGTCTTTTCGGAGCATAAAAGATGGAAATGCAACTTAAAGCAGTAAAACATGATGAGAGCACCAGGTACTCTTACAATATAGTACAACTTGAATGTCTGGTGCATTAAATGCTTGAAATCATAGAATCTAAGTGTTCGACAACAAAATGCACTTTTGGACTCTGTTGAGGCTGAAACGTCTTTTCGGAGCATAAAAGATGGAAATGCAACTTAAAGCAGTAAAACATGATGAGAGCACCAGGTACTCTTACAATATAGTAAAACTTGAATGTATGGTATTCTATAATATATTAACTGCAGGAAATCATAGAATCTAAGTGTTCGACAACAAAATGCACTTTTGGACTCTGTTGAGACTGAAACGTCTTTTCGGAGCATAAAAGATGGAAATGCAACTTAAAGCAGTAAAACATGATGAGAGCACCAGGTACTCTTACAATATAGTACAACTTGGATGTCTGGTATTCTATAATGCATTAACTGCAGGAAATCATGGAATCTAAGTGTTCGACAACAAAATGCACTTTTGGACTCTGTTGAGGCTGAAACGTCTTTTCGGAGCATAAAAGATGGAAATGCAACTTAAAGCAGTAAAACATGATGAGAGCACCAGGTACTCTTACAATATAGTACAACTTGAATGTCTGGTATTCTATGATGCATTAAATGCTTGAAATCATAGAATCTAAGTGTTTGACAACAAAATGCACTTTTGGACTCTGTTGAGGCTGAAACGTCTTTTCGGAGCATAAAAGATGGAAATGCAACTTAAAGCAGTAAAACATGATGAGAGCACCAGGTACTCTTACAATATAGTACAACTTGAATGTCTGGTATTCTATGATGCATTAAATGCTTGAAATCATAGAATCTAAGTGTTCGACAACAAAATGCACTTTTGGACTCTTTTGAGGCTAAAACGTCTTTTCGGAGCATAAAAGATGGAAATGCAACTTAAAGCAGTAAAACATGATGAGAGCACCAGGTACTCTTACAATATAGTACAACTTGAATGTCTGGTATTCTATGATGCATTAAATGCTTGAAATCAAAGAATCTAAGTGTTCGACAACAAAATGCACTTTTGGACTCTGTTGAGACTGAAACGTCTTTTCGGAGCATAAAAGATGGAAATGCAACTTAAAGCAGTAAAACATGATGAGAGCACCAGGTACTCTTACAATATAGTACAACTTGAATGTATGGTATTCTATAATGCATTAACTGCAGGAAATCATAGAATCTAAGTGTTCGACAACAAAATGCACTTTTGGACTCTTTTGAGGCTAAAACGTCTTTTCGGAGCATAAAAGATGGAAATGCAACTTAAAGCAGTAAAACATGATGAGAGCACCAGGTACTCTTACAATATAGTACAACTTGAATGTATGGTATTCTATAATGCATTAACTGCAGGAAATCATAGAATCTAAGTGTTCGACAACAAAATGCACTTTTGGACTCTGTTGAGGCTGAAACGTCTTTTCGGAGCATAAAAGATGGAAATGCAACTTAAAGCAGTAAAACATGATGAGAGCACCAGGTACTCTTACAATATAGTACAACTTGAATGCATGGTATTCTATAATGCATTAACTGCAGGAAATCATAGAATCTAAGTGTTCGACAACAACATGCACTTTTGGACTCTGTTGAGGCTGAAACGTCTTTTCGGAGCATAAAAGATGGAAATGCAACTTAAAGCAGTAAAACATGATGAGAGCACCAGGTACTCTTACAATATAGTACAACTTGAATGTCTGGTATTCTATGATGCATTAACTGCAGGAAATCATGGAATCTAAGTGTTCGACAACAAAATGCACTTTTGGACTCTGTTGAGGCTGAAACGTCTTTTCGGAGCATAAAAGATGGAAATGCAACTTAAAGCAGTAAAACATGATGAGAGCACCAGGTACTCTTACAATATAGTACAACTTGAATGTCTGGTGCATTAAATGCTTGAAATCATAGAATCTAAGTGTTCGACAACAAAATGCACTTTTGGACTCTGTTGAGGCTGAAACGTCTTTTCGGAGCATAAAAGATGGAAATGCAACTTAAAGCAGTAAAACATGATGAGAGCACCAGGTACTCTTACAATATAGTAAAACTTGAATGTCTGGTATTCTATGATGCATTAAATGCTTGAAATCATAGAATCTAAGTGTTTGACAACAAAATGCACTTTTGGACTCTGTTGAGGCTGAAACGTCTTTTCGGAGCATAAAAGATGGAAATGCAACTTAAAGCAGTAAAACATGATGAGAGCACCAGGTACTCTTACAATATAGTACAACTTGGATGTCTGGTATTCTATAATGCATTAACTGCATGAAATCATGGAATCTAAGTGTTTGACAACAAAATGCACTTTTGGACTCTGTTGAGGCTGAAACGTCTTTTCGGAACATAAAAGATGGAAATGCAACTTAAAGCAGTAAAACATGATGAGAGCACCAGGTACTCTTACAATATAGTACAACTTGGATGTCTGGTATTCTATGATGCATTAAATGCTTGAAATCATAGAATCTAAGTGTTTGACAACAAAATGCACTTTTGGACTCTGTTGAGGCTGAAACGTCTTTTCGGAGCATAAAAGATGGAAATGCAACTTAAAGCAGTAAAACATGATGAGAGCACCAGGTACTCTTACAATATAGTACAACTTGGATGTCTGGTATTCTATAATGCATTAACTGCAGGAAATCATGGAATCTAAGTGTTCGACAACAAAATGCACTTTTGGACTCTGTTGAGGCTGAAACGTCTTTTCGGAGCATAAAAGATGGAAATGCAACTTAAAGCAGTAAAACATGATGAGAGCACCAGGTACGCTTACAATATAGTACAACTTGAATGTCTGGTATTCTATGATGCATTAAATGCTTGAAATCATAGAATCTAAGTGTTTGACAACAAAATGCACTTTTGGACTCTGTTGAGGCTGAAACGTCTTTTCGGAGCATAAAAGATGGAAATGCAACTTAAAGCAGTAAAACATGATGAGAGCACCAGGTACTCTTACAATATAGTACAACTTGAATGTCTGGTATTCTATGATGCATTAAATGCTTGAAATCATAGAATCTAAGTGTTTGACAACAAAATGCACTTTTGGACTCTGTTGAGGCTGAAACGTCTTTTCGGAGCATAAAAGATGGAAATGCAACTTAAAGCAGTAAAACATGATGAGAGCACCAGGTACTCTTACAATATAGTACAACTTGATTGTCTGGTATTCTATGATGCATTAAATGCTTGAAATCATAGAATCTAAGTGTTTGACAACAAAATGCACTTTTGGACTCTGTTGAGGCTGAAACGTCTTTTCGGAGCATAAAAGATGGAAATGCAACTTAAAGCAGTAAAACATGATGAGAGCACCAGGTACTCTTACAATATAGTAAAACTTGAATGTATGGTATTCTATAATATATTGACTGCAGGAAATCATAGAATCTAAGTGTTCGACAACAAAATGCACTTTTGGACTCTGTTGAGACTGAAACGTCTTTTCGGAGCATAAAAGATGGAAATGCAACTTAAAGCAGTAAAACATGATGAGAGCACCAGGTACTCTTACAATATAGTACAACTTGGATGTCTGGTATTCTATAATGCATTAACTGCAGGAAATCATGGAATCTAAGTGTTCGACAACAAAATGCACTTTTGGACTCTGTTGAGGCTGAAACGTCTTTTCGGAGCATAAAAGATGGAAATGCAACTTAAAGCAGTAAAACATGATGAGAGCACCAGGTACTCTTACAATATAGTACAACTTGAATGTCTGGTATTCTATGATGCATTAAATGCTTGAAATCATAGAATCTAAGTGTTTGACAACAAAATGCACTTTTGGACTCTGTTGAGGCTGAAACGTCTTTTCGGAGCATAAAAGATGGAAATGCAACTTAAAGCAGTAAAACATGATGAGAGCACCAGGTACTCTTACAATATAGTACAACTTGAATGTCTGGTATTCTATGATGCATTAAATGCTTGAAATCATAGAATCTAAGTGTTCGACAACAAAATGCACTTTTGGACTCTTTTGAGGCTAAAACGTCTTTTCGGAGCATAAAAGATGGAAATGCAACTTAAAGCAGTAAAACATGATGAGAGCACCAGGTACTCTTACAATATAGTACAACTTGAATGTCTGGTATTCTATGATGCATTAAATGCTTGAAATCAAAGAATCTAAGTGTTCGACAACAAAATGCACTTTTGGACTCTGTTGAGACTGAAACGTCTTTTCGGAGCATAAAAGATGGAAATGCAACTTAAAGCAGTAAAACATGATGAGAGCACCAGGTACTCTTACAATATAGTACAACTTGAATGTATGGTATTCTATAATGCATTAACTGCAGGAAATCATAGAATCTAAGTGTTCGACAACAAAATGCACTTTTGGACTCTTTTGAGGCTAAAACGTCTTTTCGGAGCATAAAAGATGGAAATGCAACTTAAAGCAGTAAAACATGATGAGAGCACCAGGTACTCTTACAATATAGTACAACTTGAATGTATGGTATTCTATAATGCATTAACTGCAGGAAATCATAGAATCTAAGTGTTCGACAACAAAATGCACTTTTGGACTCTGTTGAGGCTGAAACGTCTATTCGGAGCATAAAAGATGGAAATGCAACTTAAAGCAGTAAAACATGATGAGAGCACCAGGTACTCTTACAATATAGTACAACTTGAATGCATGGTATTCTATAATGCATTAACTGCAGGAAATCATAGAATCTAAGTGTTCGACAACAACATGCACTTTTGGACTCTGTTGAGGCTGAAACGTCTTTTCGGAGCATAAAAGATGGAAATGCAACTTAAAGCAGTAAAACATGATGAGAGCACCAGGTACTCTTACAATATAGTACAACTTGAATGTCTGGTATTCTATGATGCATTAAATGCTTGAAATCATAGAATCTAAGTGTTCGACAACAAAATGCACTTTTGGACTCTTTTGAG
The DNA here is from genome assembly GCF_910589615.1 of Taurulus bubalis. Classification (NCBI taxonomy): domain Eukaryota; kingdom Metazoa; phylum Chordata; class Actinopteri; order Perciformes; family Cottidae; genus Taurulus; species Taurulus bubalis. The sequence continues at coordinate 4,941,627 of NC_136591.1, forward strand.
GCTAAAACGTCTTTTCGGAGCATAAAAGATGGAAATGCAACTTAAAGCAGTAAAACATGATGAGAGCACCAGGTACTCTTACAATATAGTACAACTTGAATGTCTGGTATTCTATGATGCATTAACTGCAGGAAATCATGGAATCTAAGTGTTCGACAACAAAATGCACTTTTGGACTCTGTTGAGGCTGAAACGTCTTTTCGGAGCATAAAAGATGGAAATGCAACTTAAAGCAGTAAAACATGATGAGAGCACCAGGTACTCTTACAATATAGTACAACTTGAATGTCTGGTGCATTAAATGCTTGAAATCATAGAATCTAAGTGTTCGACAACAAAATGCACTTTTGGACTCTGTTGAGGCTGAAACGTCTTTTCGGAGCATAAAAGATGGAAATGCAACTTAAAGCAGTAAAACATGATGAGAGCACCAGGTACTCTTACAATATAGTACAACTTGAATGTCTGGTATTCTATGATGCATTAAATGCTTGAAATCATAGAATCTAAGTGTTTGACAACAAAATGCACTTTTGGACTCTGTTGAGGCTGAAACGTCTTTTCGGAGCATAAAAGATGGAAATGCAACTTAAAGCAGTAAAACATGATGAGAGCACCAGGTACTCTTACAATATAGTACAACTTGGATGTCTGGTATTCTATAATGCATTAACTGCAGGAAATCATGGAATCTAAGTGTTCGACAACAAAATGCACTTTTGGACTCTGTTGAGGCTGAAACGTCTTTTCGGAACATAAAAGATGGAAATGCAACTTAAAGCAGTAAAACATGATGAGAGCACCAGGTACTCTTACAATATAGTACAACTTGAATGTCTGGTATTCTATGATGCATTAAATGCTTGAAATCATAGAATCTAAGTGTTTGACAACAAAATGCACTTTTGGACTCTGTTGAGGCTGAAACGTCTTTTCGGAGCATAAAAGATGGAAATGCAACTTAAAGCAGTAAAACATGATGAGAGCACCAGGTACTCTTACAATATAGTACAACTTGGATGTCTGGTATTCTATAATGCATTAACTGCAGGAAATCATGGAATCTAAGTGTTCGACAACAAAATGCACTTTTGGACTCTGTTGAGGCTGAAACGTCTTTTCGGAGCATAAAAGATGGAAATGCAACTTAAAGCAGTAAAACATGATGAGAGCACCAGGTACGCTTACAATATAGTACAACTTGAATGTCTGGTATTCTATGATGCATTAAATGCTTGAAATCATAGAATCTAAGTGTTTGACAACAAAATGCACTTTTGGACTCTGTTGAGGCTGAAACGTCTTTTCGGAGCATAAAAGATGGAAATGCAACTTAAAGCAGTAAAACATGATGAGAGCACCAGGTACTCTTACAATATAGTACAACTTGAATGTCTGGTATTCTATGATGCATTAAATGCTTGAAATCATAGAATCTAAGTGTTTGACAACAAAATGCACTTTTGGACTCTGTTGAGGCTGAAACGTCTTTTCGGAGCATAAAAGATGGAAATGCAACTTAAAGCAGTAAAACATGATGAGAGCACCAGGTACTCTTACAATATAGTACAACTTGATTGTCTGGTATTCTATGATGCATTAAATGCTTGAAATCATAGAATCTAAGTGTTTGACAACAAAATGCACTTTTGGACTCTGTTGAGGCTGAAACGTCTTTTCGGAGCATAAAAGATGGAAATGCAACTTAAAGCAGTAAAACATGATGAGAGCACCAGGTACTCTTACAATATAGTACAACTTGGATGTCTGGTATTCTATAATGCATTAACTGCAGGAAATCATGGAATCTAAGTGTTCGACAACAAAATGCACTTTTGGACTCTTTTGAGGCTGAAACGTCTTTTCGGAGCATAAAAGATGGAAATGCAACTTAAAGCAGTAAAACATGATGAGAGCACCAGGTACTCTTACAATATAGTACAACTTGAATGTCTGGTATTCTATGATGCATTAAATGCTTGAAATCATAGAATCTAAGTGTTTGACAACAAAATGCACTTTTGGACTCTGTTGAGGCTGAAACGTCTTTTCGGAGCATAAAAGATGGAAATGCAACTTAAAGCAGTAAAACATGATGAGAGCACCAGGTACTCTTACAATATAGTACAACTTGAATGTCTGGTATTCTATGATGCATTAAATGCTTGAAATCATAGAATCTAAGTGTTTGACAACAAAATGCACTTTTGGACTCTGTTGAGGCTGAAACGTCTTTTCGGAGCATAAAAGATGGAAATGCAACTTAAAGCAGTAAAACATGATGAGAGCACCAGGTACTCTTACAATATAGTACAACTTGGATGTCTGGTATTCTATAATGCATTAACTGCAGGAAATCATGGAATCTAAGTGTTCGACAACAAAATGCACTTTTGGACTCTGTTGAGGCAAAAACGTCTTTTCGGAGCATAAAAGATGGAAATGCAACTTAAAGCAGTAAAACATGATGAGAGCACCAGGTACTCTTACAGTATAGTACAACTTGAATGTCTGGTATTCTATGATGCATTAAATGCTTGAAATCATAGAATCTAAGTGTTTGACAACAAAATGCACTTTTGGACTCTGTTGAGGCTGAAACGTCTTTTCGGAGCATAAAAGATGGAAATGCAACTTAAAGCAGTAAAACATGATGAGAGCACCAGGTACTCTTACAATATAGTAAAACTTGAATGTCTGGTATTCTATGATGCATTAAATGCTTGAAATCATAGAATCTAAGTGTTTGACAACAAAATGCACTTTTGGACTCTGTTGAGGCTGAAACGTCTTTTCGGAGCATAAAAGATGGAAATGCAACTTAAAGCAGTAAAACATGATGAGAGCACCAGGTACTCTTACAATATAGTACAACTTGAATGTCTGGTATTCTATGATGCATTAAATGCTTGAAATCATAGAATCTAAGTGTTCGACAACAAAATGCACTTTTGGACTCTTTTGAGGCTAAAACGTCTTTTCGGAGCATAAAAGATGGAAATGCAACTTAAAGCAGTAAAACGTGATGAGAGCACCAGGTACTCTTACAATATAGTACAACTTGAATGTCTGGTATTCTATGATGCATTAACTGCAGGAAATCATGGAATCTAAGTGTTCGACAACAAAATGCACTTTTGGACTCTGTTGAGGCTGAAACGTCTTTTCGGAGCATAAAAGATGGAAATGCAACTTAAAGCAGTAAAACATGATGAGAGCACCAGGTACTCTTACAATATAGTACAACTTGAATGTCTGGTATTCTATGATGCATTAAATGCTTGAAATCATAGAATCTAAGTGTTCGACAACAAAATGCACTTTTGGACTCTTTTGAGGCTAAAACGTCTTTTCGGAGCATAAAAGATGGAAATGCAACTTAAAGCAGTAAAACATGATGAGAGCACCAGGTACTCTTACAATATAGTAAAACTTGAATGTCTGGTATTCTATGATGCATTAAATGCTTGAAATCATAGAATCTAAGTGTTTGACAACAAAATGCACTTTTGGACTCTGTTGAGGCTGAAACGTCTTTTCGGAGCATAAAAGATGGAAATGCAACTTAAAGCAGTAAAACATGATGAGAGCACCAGGTACTCTTACAATATAGTACAACTTGAATGTCTGGTATTCTATGATGCATTAAATGCTTGAAATCAAAGAATCTAAGTGTTCGACAACAAAATGCACTTTTGGACTCTGTTGAGACTGAAACGTCTTTTCGGAGCATAAAAGATGGAAATGCAACTTAAAGCAGTAAAACATGATGAGAGCACCAGGTACTCTTACAATATAGTACAACTTGAATGTATGGTATTCTATAATGCATTAACTGCAGGAAATCATAGAATCTAAGTGTTCGACAACAAAATGCACTTTTGGACTCTTTTGAGGCTAAAACGTCTTTTCGGAGCATAAAAGATGGAAATGCAACTTAAAGCAGTAAAACATGATGAGAGCACCAGGTACTCTTACAATATAGTACAACTTGGATGTCTGGTATTCTATAATGCATTAACTGCAGGAAATCATGGAATCTAAGTGTTCGACAACAAAATGCACTTTTGGACTCTGTTGAGGCTGAAACGTCTTTTCGGAGCATAAAAGATGGAAATGCAACTTAAAGCAGTAAAACATGATGAGAGCACCAGGTACTCTTACAATATAGTACAACTTGAATGTCTGGTATTCTATGATGCATTAAATGCTTGAAATCATAGAATCTAAGTGTTTGACAACAAAATGCACTTTTGGACTCTGTTGAGGCTGAAACGTCTTTTCGGAGCATAAAAGATGGAAATGCAACTTAAAGCAGTAAAACATGATGAGAGCACCAGGTACTCTTACAATATAGTACAACTTGAATGTCTGGTATTCTATGATGCATTAAATGCTTGAAATCATAGAATCTAAGTGTTTGACAACAAAATGCACTTTTGGACTCTGTTGAGGCTGAAACGTCTTTTCGGAGCATAAAAGATGGAAATGCAACTTAAAGCAGTAAAACATGATGAGAGCACCAGGTACTCTTACAATATAGTACAACTTGAATGTCTGGTATTCTATGATGCATTAAATGCTTGAAATCAAAGAATCTAAGTGTTCGACAACAAAATGCACTTTTGGACTCTGTTGAGACTGAAACGTCTTTTCGGAGCATAAAAGATGGAAATGCAACTTAAAGCAGTAAAACATGATGAGAGCACCAGGTACTCTTACAATATAGTACAACTTGAATGTCTGGTATTCTATGATGCATTAACTGCAGGAAATCATGGAATCTAAGTGTTCGACAACAAAATGCACTTTTGGACTCTGTTGAGGCTGAAACGTCTTTTCGGAGCATAAAAGATGGAAATGCAACTTAAAGCAGAAAAACATGATGAGAGCACCAGGTACTCTTACAATATAGTACAACTTGAATGTCTGGTGCATTAAATGCTTGAAATCATAGAATCTAAGTGTTCGACAACAAAATGCACTTTTGGACTCTTTTGAGGCTAAAACGTCTTTTCGGAGCATAAAAGATGGAAATGCAACTTAAAGCAGTAAAACATGATGAGAGCACCAGGTACTCTTACAATATAGTAAAACTTGAATGTCTGGTATTCTATGATGCATTAAATGCTTGAAATCATAGAATCTAAGTGTTTGACAACAAAATGCACTTTTGGACTCTGTTGAGGCTGAAACGTCTTTTCGGAGCATAAAAGATGGAAATGCAACTTAAAGCAGTAAAACATGATGAGAGCACCAGGTACTCTTACAATATAGTACAACTTGAATGTCTGGTATTCTATGATGCATTAAATGCTTGAAATCATAGAATCTAAGTGTTTGACAACAAAATGCACTTTTGGACTCTGTTGAGGCTGAAACGTCTTTTCGGAGCATAAAAGATGGAAATGCAACTTAAAGCAGTAAAACATGATGAGAGCACCAGGTACTCTTACAATATAGTACAACTTGAATGTCTGGTATTCTATGATGCATTAACTGCAGGAAATCATGGAATCTAAGTGTTCGACAACAAAATGCACTTTTGGACTCTGTTGAGGCTGAAACGTCTTTTCGGAGCATAAAAGATGGAAATGCAACTTAAAGCAGTAAAACATGATGAGAGCACCAGGTACTCTTACAATATAGTACAACTTGAATGTCTGGTATTCTATAATGCATTAACTGCAGGAAATCATGGAATCTAAGTGTTCGACAACAAAATGCACTTTTGGACTCTGTTGAGGCTGAAACGTCTTTTCGGAGCATAAAAGATGGAAATGCAACTTAAAGCAGTAAAACATGATGAGAGCACCAGGTACTCTTACAATATAGTACAACTTGGATGTCTGGTATTCTATAATGCATTAACTGCAGGAAATCATGGAATCTAAGTGTTCGACAACAAAATGCACTTTTGGACTCTGTTGAGGCTGAAACGTCTTTTCGGAGCATAAAAGATGGAAATGCAACTTAAAGCAGTAAAACATGATGAGAGCACCAGGTACGCTTACAATATAGTACAACTTGAATGTCTGGTATTCTATGATGCATTAAATGCTTGAAATCATAGAATCTAAGTGTTTGACAACAAAATGCACTTTTGGACTCTGTTGAGGCTGAAACGTCTTTTCGGAGCATAAAAGATGGAAATGCAACTTAAAGCAGTAAAACATGATGAGAGCACCAGGTACTCTTACAATATAGTACAACTTGAATGTCTGGTATTCTATGATGCATTAAATGCTTGAAATCATAGAATCTAAGTGTTTGACAACAAAATGCACTTTTGGACTCTGTTGAGGCTGAAACGTCTTTTCGGAGCATAAAAGATGGAAATGCAACTTAAAGCAGTAAAACATGATGAGAGCACCAGGTACTCTTACAATATAGTACAACTTGATTGTCTGGTATTCTATGATGCATTAAATGCTTGAAATCATAGAATCTAAGTGTTTGACAACAAAATGCACTTTTGGACTCTGTTGAGGCTGAAACGTCTTTTCGGAGCATAAAAGATGGAAATGCAACTTAAAGCAGTAAAACATGATGAGAGCACCAGGTACTCTTACAATATAGTACAACTTGGATGTCTGGTATTCTATAATGCATTAACTGCAGGAAATCATGGAATCTAAGTGTTCGACAACAAAATGCACTTTTGGACTCTGTTGAGGCTGAAACGTCTTTTCGGAGCATAAAAGATGGAAATGCAACTTAAAGCAGTAAAACATGATGAGAGCACCAGGTACTCTTACAATATAGTACAACTTGAATGTCTGGTATTCTATGATGCATTAAATGCTTGAAATCATAGAATCTAAGTGTTTGACAACAAAATGCACTTTTGGACTCTGTTGAGGCTGAAACGTCTTTTCGGAGCATAAAAGATGGAAATGCAACTTAAAGCAGTAAAACATGATGAGAGCACCAGGTACTCTTACAATATAGTAAAACTTGAATATCTGGTATTCTATGATGCATTAAATGCTTGAAATCATAGAATCTAAGTGTTTGACAACAAAATGCACTTTTGGACTCTGTTGAGGCTGAAACGTCTTTTCGGAGCATAAAAGATGGAAATGCAACTTAAAGCAGTAAAACATGATGAGAGCACCAGGTACTCTTACAATATAGTACAACTTGAATGTCTGGTATTCTATGATGCATTAAATGCTTGAAATCATAGAATCTAAGTGTTTGACAACAAAATGCACTTTTGGACTCTGTTGAGGCTGAAACGTCTTTTCGGAGCATAAAAGATGGAAATGCAACTTAAAGCAGTAAAACATGATGAGAGCACCAGGTACTCTTACAATATAGTACAACTTGAATGTCTGGTATTCTATGATGCATTAAATGCTTGAAATCATAGAATCTAAGTGTTTGACAACAAAATGCACTTTTGGACTCTGTTGAGGCTGAAACGTCTTTTCGGAGCATAAAAGATGGAAATGCAACTTAAAGCAGTAAAACATGATGAGAGCACCAGGTACTCTTACAATATAGTACAACTTGGATGTCTGGTATTCTATAATGCATTAACTGCAGGAAATCATGGAATCTAAGTGTTCGACAACAAAATGCACTTTTGGACTCTGTTGAGGCAAAAACGTCTTTTCGGAGCATAAAAGATGGAAATGCAACTTAAAGCAGTAAAACATGATGAGAGCACCAGGTACTCTTACAGTATAGTACAACTTGAATGTCTGGTATTCTATGATGCATTAAATGCTTGAAATCATAGAATCTAAGTGTTTGACAACAAAATGCACTTTTGGACTCTGTTGAGGCTGAAACGTCTTTTCGGAGCATAAAAGATGGAAATGCAACTTAAAGCAGTAAAACATGATGAGAGCACCAGGTACTCTTACAATATAGTACAACTTGAATGTCTGGTATTCTATGATGCATTAAATGCTTGAAATCAAAGAATCTAAGTGTTCGACAACAAAATGCACTTTTGGACTCTGTTGAGACTGAAACGTCTTTTCGGAGCATAAAAGATGGAAATGCAACTTAAAGCAGTAAAACATGATGAGAGCACCAGGTACTCTTACAATATAGTACAACTTGAATGTATGGTATTCTATAATGCATTAACTGCAGGAAATCATAGAATCTAAGTGTTCGACAACAAAATGCACTTTTGGACTCTTTTGAGGCTAAAACGTCTTTTCGGAGCATAAAAGATGGAAATGCAACTTAAAGCAGTAAAACATGATGAGAGCACCAGGTACTCTTACAATATAGTACAACTTGAATGTCTGGTATTCTATGATGCATTAAATGCTTGAAATCATAGAATCTAAGTGTTCGACAACAAAATGCACTTTTGGACTCTTTTGAGGCTAAAACGTCTTTTCGGAGCATAAAAGATGGAAATGCAACTTAAAGCAGTAAAACATGATGAGAGCACCAGGTACGCTTACAATATAGTAAAACTTGAATGTATGGTATTCTATAATATATTAACTGCAGGAAATCATAGAATCTAAGTGTTCGACAACAAAATGCACTTTTGGACTCTGTTGAGACTGAAACGTCTTTTCGGAGCATAAAAGATGGAAATGCAACTTAAAGCAGTAAAACATGATGAGAGCACCAGGTACTCTTACAATATAGTACAACTTGAATGTATGGTATTCTATAATATATTAACTGCAGGAAATCATAGAATCTAAGTGTTCGACAACAAAATGCACTTTTGGACTCTGTTGAGGCTGAAACGTCTATTCGGAGCATAAAAGATGGAAATGCAACTTAAAGCAGTAAAACATGATGAGAGCACCAGGTACTCTTACAATATAGTACAACTTGAATGTATGGTATTCTATAATGCATTAACTGCAGGAAATCATGGAATCTAAGTGTTCGACAACAAAATGCACTTTTGGACTCTTTTGAGGCTAAAACGTCTTTTAGGAGCATAAAAGATGGAAATGCAACTTAAAGCAGTAAAACATGATGAAAGCACCAGGTACTCTTACAATATAGTACAACTTGAATGTCTGGTATTCTATGATGCATTAACTGCAGGAAATCATGGAATCTAAGTGTTCGACAACAAAATGCACTTTTGGACTCTGTTGAGGCTGAAACGTCTTTTCGGAGCATAAAAGATGGAAATGCAACTTAAAGCAGTAAAACATGATGAGAGCACCAGGTACTCTTACAATATAGTACAACTTGAATGTCTGGTATTCTATGATGCATTAAATGCTTGAAATCATAGAATCTAAGTGTTTGACAACAAAATGCACTTTTGGACTCTGTTGAGGCTGAAACGTCTTTTCGGAGCATAAAAGATGGAAATGCAACTTAAAGCAGTAAAACATGATGAGAGCACCAGGTACTCTTACAATATAGTACAACTTGAATGTCTGGTATTCTATGATGCATTAAATGCTTGAAATCAAAGAATCTAAGTGTTCGACAACAAAATGCACTTTTGGACTCTGTTGAGGCTGAAACGTCTTTTCGGAGCATAAAAGATGGAAATGCAACTTAAAGCAGTAAAACATGATGAGAGCACCAGGTACTCTTACAATATAGTACAACTTGAATGTCTGGTATTCTATAATGCATTAACTGCAGGAAATCATAGAATCTAAGTGTTCGACAACAAAATGCACTTTTGGACTCTTTTGAGGCTAAAACGTCTTTTCGGAGCATAAAAGATGGAAATGCAACTTAAAGCAGTAAAACATGATGAGAGCACCAGGTACTCTTACAATATAGTACAACTTGAATGTCTGGTATTCTATGATGCATTAAATGCTTGAAATCATAGAATCTAAGTGTTTGACAACAAAATGCACTTTTGGACTCTGTTGAGCCTGAAACGTCTTTTCGGAGCATAAAAGATGGAAATGCAACTTAAAGCAGTAAAACATGATGAGAGCACCAGGTACTCTTACAATATAGTAAAACTTGAATGTCTGGTATTCTATGATGCATTAAATGCTTGAAATCATAGAATCTAAGTGTTCGACAACAAAATGCACTTTTGGACTCTTTTGAGGCTAAAACGTCTTTTCGGAGCATAAAAGATGGAAATGCAACTTAAAGCAGTAAAACGTGATGAGAGCACCAGGTACTCTTACAATATAGTACAACTTGAATGTCTGGTATTCTATGATGCATTAAATGCTTGAAATCATAGAATCTAAGTGTTCGACAACAAAATGCACTTTTGGACTCTTTTGAGGCTAAAACGTCTTTTCGGAGCATAAAAGATGGAAATGCAACTTAAAGCAGTAAAACGTGATGAGAGCACCAGGTACTCTTACAATATAGTACAACTTGAATGTCTGGTATTCTATGATGCATTAACTGCAGGAAATCATGGAATCTAAGTGTTCGACAACAAAATGCACTTTTGGACTCTGTTGAGCCTGAAACGTCTTTTCGGAGCATAAAAGATGGAAATGCAACTTAAAGCAGTAAAACATGATGAGAGCACCAGGTACTCTTACAATATAGTAAAACTTGAATGTCTGGTATTCTATGATGCATTAAATGCTTGAAATCATAGAATCTAAGTGTTCGACAACAAAATGCACTTTTGGACTCTTTTGAGGCTAAAACGTCTTTTCGGAGCATAAAAGATGGAAATGCAACTTAAAGCAGTAAAACGTGATGAGAGCACCAGGTACTCTTACAATATAGTACAACTTGAATGTCTGGTATTCTATGATGCATTAACTGCAGGAAATCATGGAATCTAAGTGTTCGACAACAAAATGCACTTTTGGACTCTGTTGAGGCTGAAACGTCTTTTCGGAGCATAAAAGATGGAAATGCAACTTAAAGCAGTAAAACATGATGAGAGCACCAGGTACTCTTACAATATAGTACAACTTGGATGTCTGGTATTCTATAATGCATTAACTGCAGGAAATCATGGAATCGAAGTGTTCGACAACAAAATGCACTTTTGGACTCTGTTGAGGCTGAAACGTCTTTTCGGAGCATAAAAGATGGAAATGCAACTTAAAGCAGTAAAACATGATGAGAGCACCAGGTACTCTTACAATATAGTACAACTTGGATGTCTGGTATTCTATAATGCATTAACTGCAGGAAATCATGGAATCTAAGTGTTCGACAACAAAATGCACTTTTGGACTCTGTTGAGGCTGAAACGTCTTTTCGGAGCATAAAAGATGGAAATGCAACTTAAAGCAGTAAAACATGATGAGAGCACCAGGTACTCTTACAATATAGTACAACTTGAATGTATGGTATTCTATAATGCATTAACTGCAGGAAATCATAGAATCTAAGTGTTCGACAACAAAATGCACTTTTGGACTCTTTTGAGGCTAAAACGTCTTTTCGGAGCATAAAAGATGGAAATGCAACTTAAAGCAGTAAAACATGATGAGAGCACCAGGTACTCTTACAATATAGTACAACTTGAATGTCTGGTATTCTATGATGCATTAAATGCTTGAAATCATAGAATCTAAGTGTTCGACAACAAAATGCACTTTTGGACTCTGTTGAGGCTGAAACGTCTTTTCGGGGCATAGAAGATGGAAATGCAACTTAGAGCAGTAAAACATGATGAGAGCACCAGGTACTCTTACAATATAGTACAACTTGAATGTCTGGTATTCTATGATGCATTAAATGCTTGAAATCATAGAATCTAAGTGTTCGACAACAAAATGCACTTTTGGACTCTTTTGAGGCTAAAACGTCTTTTAGGAGCATAAAAGATGGAAATGCAACTTAAAGCAGTAAAACATGATGAAAGCACCAGGTACTCTTACAATATAGTACAATTTGGATGTCTGGTATTCTATAATGCATTAACTGCAGGAAATCATGGAATCGAAGTGTTCGACAACAAAATGCACTTTTGGACTCTGTTGAGGCTGAAACGTCTTTTCGGAGCATAAAAGATGGAAATGCAACTTAAAGCAGTAAAACATGATGAGAGCACCAGGTACTCTTACAATATAGTACAACTTGAATGTCTGGTATTCTATGATGCATTAAATGCTTGAAATCATAGAATCTAAGTGTTCGACAACAAAATGCACTTTTGGACTCTTTTGAGGCTAAAACGTCTTTTCGGAGCATAAAAGATGGAAATGCAACTTAAAGCAGTAAAACATGATGAGAGCACCAGGTACTATTACAATATAGTAAAACTTGAATGTCTGGTATTCTATAATATATTAACTGCAGGAAATCATAGAATCTAAGTGTTCGACAACAAAATGCACTTTTGGACTCTGTTGAGACTGAAACGTCTTTTCGGAGCATAAAAGATGGAAATGCAACTTAAAGCAGTAAAACATGATGAGAGCACCAGGTACTCTTACAATATAGTACAACTTGAATGTCTGGTATTCTATGATGCATTAAATGCTTGAAATCATAGAATCTAAGTGTTCGACAACAAAATGCACTTTTGGACTCTGTTGAGGCTGAAACGTCTTTTCGGGGCATAAAAGATGGAAATGCAACTTAAAGCAGTAAAGCATGATGAGAGCACCAGGTACTCTTACAATATAGTACAACTTGAATGTCTGGTATTCTATGATGCATTAAATGCTTGAAATCATAGAATCTAAGTGTTTGACAACAAAATGCACTTTTGGACTCTGTTGAGGCTGAAACGTCTTTTCGGAGCATAAAAGATGGAAATGCAACTTAAAGCAGTAAAACATGATGAGAGCACCAGGTACTCTTACAATATAGTACAACTTGGATGTCTGGTATTCTATGATGCATTAAATGCTTGAAATCATAGAATCTAAGTGTTCGACAACAAAATGCACTTTTGGACTCTTTTGAGGCTAAAACGTCTTTTCGGAGCATAAAAGATGGAAATGCAACTTAAAGCAGTAAAACATGATGAGAGCACCAGGTACTCTTACAATATAGTACAACTTGGATGTCTGGTATTCTATGATGCATTAAATGCTTGAAATCATAGAATCTAAGTGTTCGACAACAAAATGCACTTTTGGACTCTTTTGAGGCTAAAACGTCTTTTCGGAGCATAAAAGATGGAAATGCAACTTAAAGCAGTAAAACATGATGAGAGCACCAGGTACTCTTACAATATAGTAAAACTTGAATGTATGGTATTCTATAATATATTAACTGCAGGAAATCATAGAATCTAAGTGTTCGACAACAAAATGCACTTTTGGACTCTGTTGAGGCTAAAACGTCTTTTCGGAGCATAAAAGATGGAAATGCAACTTAAAGCAGTAAAACATGATGAGAGCACCAGGTACTCTTACAATATAGTACAACTTGAATGTATGGTATTCTATAATGCATTAACTGCAGGAAATCATAGAATCTAAGTGTTCGACAACAAAATGCACTTTTGGACTCTTTTGAGGCTAAAACGTCTTTTCGGAGCATAAAAGATGGAAATGCAACTTAAAGCAGTAAAACATGATGAGAGCACCAGGTACTCTTACAATATAGTACAACTTGAATGTCTGGTATTCTATGATGCATTAAATGCTTGAAATCATAGAATCTAAGTGTTCGACAACAAAATGCACTTTTGGACTCTGTTGAGGCTGAAACGTCTTTTCGGGGCATAAAAGATGGAAATGCAACTTAAAGCAGTAAAACATGATGAGAGCACCAGGTACTCTTACAATATAGTACAACTTGAATGTATGGTATTCTATAATGCATTAACTGCAGGAAATCATGGAATCTAAGTGTTCGACAACAAAATGCACTTTTGGACTCTGTTGAGGCTGAAACGTCTTTTCGGGGCATAGAAGATGGAAATGCAACTTAGAGCAGTAAAACATGATGAGAGCACCAGGTACTCTTACAATATAGTACAACTTGAATGTCTGGTATTCTATGATGCATTAAATGCTTGAAATCATAGAATCTAAGTGTTCGACAACAAAATGCACTTTTGGACTCTTTTGAGGCTAAAACGTCTTTTAGGAGCATAAAAGATGGAAATGCAACTTAAAGCAGTAAAACATGATGAAAGCACCAGGTACTCTTACAATATAGTACAATTTGGATGTCTGGTATTCTATAATGCATTAACTGCAGGAAATCATGGAATCGAAGTGTTCGACAACAAAATGCACTTTTGGACTCTGTTGAGGCTGAAACGTCTTTTCGGAGCATAAAAGATGGAAATGCAACTTAAAGCAGTAAAACATGATGAGAGCACCAGGTACTCTTACAATATAGTACAACTTGAATGTCTGGTATTCTATGATGCATTAAATGCTTGAAATCATAGAATCTAAGTGTTCGACAACAAAATGCACTTTTGGACTCTTTTGAGGCTAAAACGTCTTTTCGGAGCATAAAAGATGGAAATGCAACTTAAAGCAGTAAAACATGATGAGAGCACCAGGTACTATTACAATATAGTAAAACTTGAATGTCTGGTATTCTATAATATATTAACTGCAGGAAATCATAGAATCTAAGTGTTCGACAACAAAATGCACTTTTGGACTCTGTTGAGACTGAAACGTCTTTTCGGAGCATAAAAGATGGAAATGCAACTTAAAGCAGTAAAACATGATGAGAGCACCAGGTACTCTTACAATATAGTACAACTTGAATGTCTGGTATTCTATGATGCATTAAATGCTTGAAATCATAGAATCTAAGTGTTCGACAACAAAATGCACTTTTGGACTCTGTTGAGGCTGAAACGTCTTTTCGGGGCATAAAAGATGGAAATGCAACTTAAAGCAGTAAAACATGATGAGAGCACCAGGTACTCTTACAATATAGTACAACTTGAATGTCTGGTATTCTATGATGCATTAAATGCTTGAAATCATAGAATCTAAGTGTTTGACAACAAAATGCACTTTTGGACTCTGTTGAGGCTGAAACGTCTTTTCGGAGCATAAAAGATGGAAATGCAACTTAAAGCAGTAAAACATGATGAGAGCACCAGGTACTCTTACAATATAGTACAACTTGGATGTCTGGTATTCTATGATGCATTAAATGCTTGAAATCATAGAATCTAAGTGTTCGACAACAAAATGCACTTTTGGACTCTTTTGAGGCTAAAACGTCTTTTCGGAGCATAAAAGATGGAAATGCAACTTAAAGCAGTAAAACATGATGAGAGCACCAGGTACTCTTACAATATAGTACAACTTGGATGTCTGGTATTCTATGATGCATTAAATGCTTGAAATCATAGAATCTAAGTGTTCGACAACAAAATGCACTTTTGGACTCTTTTGAGGCTAAAACGTCTTTTCGGAGCATAAAAGATGGAAATGCAACTTAAAGCAGTAAAACATGATGAGAGCACCAGGTACTCTTACAATATAGTAAAACTTGAATGTATGGTATTCTATAATATATTAACTGCAGGAAATCATAGAATCTAAGTGTTCGACAACAAAATGCACTTTTGGACTCTGTTGAGGCTAAAACGTCTTTTCGGAGCATAAAAGATGGAAATGCAACTTAAAGCAGTAAAACATGATGAGAGCACCAGGTACTCTTACAATATAGTACAACTTGAATGTATGGTATTCTATAATGCATTAACTGCAGGAAATCATAGAATCTAAGTGTTCGACAACAAAATGCACTTTTGGACTCTTTTGAGGCTAAAACGGCTTTTCGGAGCATAAAAGATGGAAATGCAACTTAAAGCAGTAAAACATGATGAGAGCACCAGGTACTCTTACAATATAGTACAACTTGAATGTCTGGTATTCTATGATGCATTAAATGCTTGAAATCATAGAATCTAAGTGTTCGACAACAAAATGCACTTTTGGACTCTGTTGAGGCTGAAACGTCTTTTCGGGGCATAAAAGATGGAAATGCAACTTAAAGCAGTAAAACATGATGAGAGCACCAGGTACTCTTACAATATAGTACAACTTGAATGTATGGTATTCTATAATGCATTAACTGCAGGAAATCATGGAATCTAAGTGTTCGACAACAAAATGCACTTTTGGACTCTGTTGAGGCTGAAACGTCTTTTCGGAGCATAAAAGATGGAAATGCAACTTAAAGCAGTAAAACATGATGAGAGCACCAGGTACTCTTACAATATAGTAAAACTTGAATGTATGGTATTCTATAATATATTAACTGCAGGAAATCATAGAATCTAAGTGTTCGACAACAAAATGCACTTTTGGACTCTGTTGAGACTGAAACGTCTTTTCGGAGCATAAAAGATGGAAATGCAACTTAAAGCAGTAAAACATGATGAGAGCACCAGGTACTCTTACAATATAGTACAACTTGAATGTCTGGTATTCTATGATGCATTAAATGCTTGAAATCATAGAATCTAAGTGTTCGACAACAAAATGCACTTTTGGACTCTGTTGAGGCTGAAACGTCTTTTCGGGGCATAAAAGATGGAAATGCAACTTAAAGCAGTAAAACATGATGAGAGCACCAGGTACTCTTACAATATAGTACAACTTGAATGTCTGGTATTCTATGATGCATTAAATGCTTGAAATCATAGAATCTAAGTGTTCGACAACAAAATGCACTTTTGGACTCTTTTGAGTCTAAAACGTCTTTTCGGAGCATAAAAGATGGAAATGCAACTTAAAGCAGTAAAACATGATGAGAGCACCTGGTACTCTTACAATATAGTACAACTTGAATGTCTGGTATTCTATGATGCATTAAATGCTTGAAATCATAGAATCTAAGTGTTCGACAACAAAATGCACTTTTGGACTCTTTTGAGGCTAAAACGTCTTTTCGGAGCATAAAAGATGGAAATGCAACTTAAAGCAGTAAAACATGATGAGAGCACCAGGTACTCTTACAATATAGTACAACTTGAATGTCTGGTATTCTATGATGCATTAACTGCAGGAAATCATGGAATCTAAGTGTTCGACAACAAAATGCACTTTTGGACTCTGTTGAGGCTCAAACGTCTTTTCGGAGCATAAAAGATGGAAATGCAACTTAAAGCAGCAAAACATGATGAGAGCACCAGGTACTCTTACAATATAGTACAACTTGAATGTCTGGTGCATTAAATGCTTGAAATCATAGAATCTAAGTGTTTGACAACAAAATGCACTTTTGGACTCTGTTGAGGCTGAAACGTCTTTTCGGAGCATAAAAGATGGAAATGCAACTTAAAGCAGTAAAACATGATGAGAGCACCAGGTACTCTTACAATATAGTACAACTTGAATGTATGGTATTCTATAATGCATTAACTGCAGGAAATCATAGAATCTAAGTGTTCGACAACAAAATGCACTTTTGGACTCTTTTGAGGCTAAAACGTCTTTTCGGAGCATAAAAGATGGAAATGCAACTTAAAGCAGTAAAACATGATGAGAGCACCAGGTACTCTTACAATATAGTACAACTTGAATGTCTGGTATTCTATGATGCATTAAATGCTTGAAATCATAGAATCTAAGTGTTCGACAACAAAATGCACTTTTGGACTCTGTTGAGGCTGAAACGTCTTTTCGGGGCATAAAAGATGGAAATGCAACTTAAAGCAGTAAAACATGATGAGAGCACCAGGTACTCTTACAATATAGTAAAACTTGAATGTCTGGTATTCTATGATGCATTAAATGCTTGAAATCATAGAATCTAAGTGTTTGACAACAAAATGCACTTTTGGACTCTGTTGAGCCTGAAACGTCTTTTCGGAGCATAAAAGATGGAAATGCAACTTAAAGCAGTAAAACATGATGAGAGCACCAGGTACTCTTACAATATAGTACAACTTGAATGTCTGGTATTCTATGATGCATTAAATGCTTGAAATCATAGAATCTAAGTGTTTGACAACAAAATGCACTTTTGGACTCTGTTGAGGCTGAAACGTCTTTTCGGAGCATACAAGATGGAAATGCAACTTAAAGCAGTAAAACATGATGAGAGCACCAGGTACTCTTACAATATAGTACAACTTGAATGTCTGGTATTCTATGATGCATTTAATGCTTGAAATCATAGAATCTAAGTGTTTGACAACAAAATGCACTTTTGGACTCTGTTGAGGCTGAAACGTCTTTTCGGAGCATAAAAGATGGAAATACAACTTAAAGCAGTAAAACATGATGAGAGCACCAGGTACTCTTACAATATAGTACAACTTGAATGTCTGGTATTCTATGATGCATTAAATGCTTGAAATCATAGAATCTAAGTGTTCGACAACAAAATGCACTTTTGGACTCTTTTGAGGCTAAAACGTCTTTTCGGAGCATAAAAGATGGAAATGCAACTTAAAGCAGTAAAACATGATGAGAGCACCAGGTACTCTTACAATATAGTAAAACTTGAATGTATGGTATTCTATAATATATTAACTGCAGGAAATCATAGAATCTAAGTGTTCGACAACAAAATGCACTTTTGGACTCTGTTGAGGCTGAAACGTCTTTTCGGGGCATAAAAGATGGAAATGCAACTTAAAGCAGTAAAACATGATGAGAGCACCAGGTACTCTTACAATATAGTACAACTTGAATGTCTGGTATTCTATGATGCATTAAATGCTTGAAATCATAGAATCTAAGTGTTCGACAACAAAATGCACTTTTGGACTCTTTTGAGGCTAAAACGTCTTTTCGGAGCATAAAAGATGGAAATGCAACTTAAAGCAGTAAAACATGATGAGAGCACCAGGTACTCTTACAATATAGTACAACTTGAATGTCTGGTATTCTATGATGCATTAACTGCAGGAAATCATGGAATCTAAGTGGTCGACAACAAAATGCACTTTTGGACTCTGTTGAGGCTGAAACGTCTTTTCGGAGCATAAAAGATGGAAATGCAACTTAAAGCAGTAAAACATGATGAGAGCACCAGGTACTCTTACAATATAGTACAACTTGAATGTATGGTATTCTATAATGCATTAACTGCAGGAAATCATAGAATCTAAGTGTTCGACAACAAAATGCACTTTTGGACTCTTTTGAGGCTAAAACGTCTTTTCGGAGCATAAAAGATGGAAATGCAACTTAAAGCAGTAAAACATGATGAGAGCACCAGGTACTCTTACAATATAGTACAACTTGAATGTATGGTATTCTATAATGCATTAACTGCAGGAAATCATAGAATCTAAGTGTTCGACAACAAAATGCACTTTTGGACTCTTTTGAGGCTAAAACGTCTTTTCGGAGCATAAAAGATGGAAATGCAACTTAAAGCAGTAAAACATGATGAGAGCACCAGGTACTCTTACAATATAGTACAACTTGAATGTATGGTATTCTATAATGCATTAACTGCAGGAAATCATAGAATCTAAGTGTTCGACAACAAAATGCACTTTTGGACTCTTTTGAGGCTAAAACGTCTTTTCGGAGCATAAAAGATGGAAATGCAACTTAAAGCAGTAAAACATGATGAGAGCACCAGGTACTCTTACAATATAGTACAACTTGAATGTCTGGTATTCTATGATGCATTAAATGCTTGAAATCATAGAATCTAAGTGTTCGACAACAAAATGCACTTTTGGACTCTGTTGAGGCTGAAACGTCTTTTCGGGGCATAAAAGATGGAAATGCAACTTAAAGCAGTAAAACATGATGAGAGCACCAGGTACTCTTACAATATAGTAAAACTTGAATGTCTGGTATTCTATGATGCATTAAATGCTTGAAATCATAGAATCTAAGTGTTTGACAACAAAATGCACTTTTGGACTCTGTTGAGGCTGAAACGTCTTTTCGGAGCATAAAAGATGGAAATGCAACTTAAAGCAGTAAAACATGATGAGAGCACCAGGTACTCTTACAATATAGTACAACTTGAATGTCTGGTATTCTATGATGCATTAAATGCTTGAAATCATAGAATCTAAGTGTTTGACAACAAAATGCACTTTTGGACTCTGTTGAGGCTGAAACGTCTTTTCGGAGCATACAAGATGGAAATGCAACTTAAAGCAGTAAAACATGATGAGAGCACCAGGTACTCTTACAATATAGTACAACTTGAATGTCTGGTATTCTATGATGCATTAAATGCTTGAAATCATAGAATCTAAGTGTTTGACAACAAAATGCACTTTTGGACTCTGTTGAGGCTGAAACGTCTTTTCGGAGCATAAAAGATGGAAATGCAACTTAAAGCAGTAAAACATGATGAGAGCACCAGGTACTCTTACAATATAGTACAACTTGAATGTCTGGTATTCTATGATGCATTAAATGCTTGAAATCATAGAATCTAAGTGTTTGACAACAAAATGCACTTTTGGACTCTGTTGAGGCTAAAACGTCTTTTCGGAGCATAAAAGATGGAAATGCAACTTAAAGCAGTAAAACATGATGAGAGCACCAGGTACTCTTACAATATAGTAAAACTTGAATGTATGGTATTCTATAATATATTAACTGCAGGAAATCATAGAATCTAAGTGTTCGACAACAAAATGCACTTTTGGACTCTGTTGAGGCTGAAACGTCTTTTCGGGGCATAAAAGATGGAAATGCAACTTAAAGCAGTAAAACATGATGAGAGCACCAGGTACTCTTACAATATAGTACAACTTGAATGTCTGGTATTCTATGATGCATTAAATGCTTGAAATCATAGAATCTAAGTGTTCGACAAACAAAATGCACTTTTGGACTCTTTTGAGGCTAAAACGTCTTTTCGGAGCATAAAAGATGGAAATGCAACTTAAAGCAGTAAAACATGATGAGAGCACCAGGTACTCTTACAATATAGTACAACTTGAATGTCTGGTATTCTATGATGCATTAACTGCAGGAAATCATGGAATCTAAGTGGTCGACAACAAAATGCACTTTTGGACTCTGTTGAGGCTGAAACGTCTTTTCGGAGCATAAAAGATGGAAATGCAACTTAAAGCAGTAAAACATGATGAGAGCACCAGGTACTCTTACAATATAGTACAACTTGAATGTATGGTATTCTATAATGCATTAACTGCAGGAAATCATAGAATCTAAGTGTTCGACAACAAAATGCACTTTTGGACTCTTTTGAGGCTAAAACGTCTTTTCGGAGCATAAAAGATGGAAATGCAACTTAAAGCAGTAAAACATGATGAGAGCACCAGGTACTCTTACAATATAGTAAAACTTGAATGTATGGTATTCTATAATGCATTAACTGCAGGAAATCATAGAATCTAAGTGTTCGACAACAAAATGCACTTTTGGACTCTTTTGAGGCTAAAACGTCTTTTCGGAGCATAAAAGATGGAAATGCAACTTAAAGCAGTAAAACATGATGAGAGCACCAGGTACTCTTACAATATAGTACAACTTGAATGTCTGGTATTCTATGATGCATTAAATGCTTGAAATCATAGAATCTAAGTGTTCGACAACAAAATGCACTTTTGGACTCTGTTGAGGCTGAAACGTCTTTTCGGGGCATAAAAGATGGAAATGCAACTTAAAGCAGTAAAACATGATGAGAGCACCAGGTACTCTTACAATATAGTAAAACTTGAATGTCTGGTATTCTATGATGCATTAAATGCTTGAAATCATAGAATCTAAGTGTTTGACAACAAAATGCACTTTTGGACTCTGTTGAGGCTGAAACGTCTTTTCGGAGCATAAAAGATGGAAATGCAACTTAAAGCAGTAAAAACATGATGAGAGCACCAGGTACTCTTACAATATAGTACAACTTGAATGTCTGGTATTCTATGATGCATTAAATGCTTGAAATCATAGAATCTAAGTGTTCGACAACAAAATGCACTTTTGGACTCTTTTGAGGCTAAAACGTCTTTTCGGAGCATAAAAGATGGAAATGCAACTTAAAGCAGTATAAACATGATGAGAGCACCAGGTACTCTTACAATATAGTAAAACTTGAATGTATGGTATTCTATAATATATTAACTGCAGGAAATCATAGAATCTAAGTGTTCGACAACAAAATGCACTTTTGGACTCTTTTGAGGCTGAAACGTCTTTTTCGGGGCATAAAAGATGGAAATGCAACTTAAAGCAGTAAAACATGATGAGAGCACCAGGTACTCTTACAATATAGTACAACTTTGAATGTCCTGGTATTCTATGATGCATTAAATGCTTGAAATCATAGAATCTAAGTGTTCGACAACAAAATGCACTTTTGGACTCTTTTGAGGCTAAAACGTCTTTTCGGAGCATAAAAGATGGAAATGCAACTTAAAGCAGTAAAACATGATGAGAGCACCAGGTACTCTTACAATATAGTACAACTTGAATGTCTGGTATTCTATGATGCATTAACTGCAGGAAATCATGGAATCTAAGTGGTCGACAACAAAATGCACTTTTGGACTCTGTTGAGGCTGAAACGTCTTTTCGGAGCATAAAAGATGGAAATGCAACTTAAAGCAGTAAAACATGATGAGAGCACCAGGTACTCTTACAATATAGTACAACTTGAATGTATGGTATTCTATAATGCATTAACTGCAGGAAATCATAGAATCTAAGTGTTCGACAACAAAATGCACTTTTGGACTCTTTTGAGGCTAAAACGTCTTTTCGGAGCATAAAAGATGGAAATGCAACTTAAAGCAGTAAAACATGATGAGAGCACCAGGTACTCTTACAATATAGTACAACTTGAATGTATGGTATTCTATGATGCATTAACTGCAGGAAATCATAGAATCTAAGTGTTCGACAACAAAATGCACTTTTGGACTCTTTTGAGGCTAAAACGTCTTTTCGGAGCATAAAAGATGGAAATGCAACTTAAAGCAGTAAAACATGATGAGAGCACCAGGTACTCTTACAATATAGTACAACTTGAATGTCTGGTGCATTAAATGCTTGAAATCATAGAATCTAAGTGTTCGACAACAAAATGCACTTTTGGACTCTGTTGAGGCTGAAACGTCTTTTCGGAGCATAAAAGATGGAAATGCAACTTAAAGCAGTAAAACATGATGAGAGCACCAGGTACTCTTACAATATAGTACAACTTGAATGTATGGTATTCTATAATGCATTAACTGCAGGAAATCATAGAATCTAAGTGTTCGACAACAAAATGCACTTTTGGACTCTTTTGAGGCTAAAACGTCTTTTCGGAGCATAAAAGATGGAAATGCAACTTAAAGCAGTAAAACATGATGAGAGCACCAGGTACTCTTACAATATAGTACAACTTGAATGTCTGGTATTCTATGATGCATTAAATGCTTGAAATCATAGAATCTAAGTGTTCAACAACAAAATGCACTTTTGGACTCTGTTGAGGCTGAAACGTCTTTTCGGGGCATAAAAGATGGAAATGCAACTTAAAGCAGTAAAACATGATGAGAGCACCAGGTACTCTTACAATATAGTACAACTTGAATGTCTGGTATTCTATGATGCATTAAATGCTTGAAATCATAGAATCTAAGTGTTCGACAACAAAATGCACTTTTGGACTCTGTTGAGGCTGAAACGTCTTTTCGGAGCATAAAAGATGGAAATGCAACTTAAAGCAGTAAAACATGATGAGAGCACCAGGTACTCTTACAATATAGTACAACTTGAATGTATGGTATTCTATAATGCATTAACTGCAGGAAATCATAGAATCTAAGTGTTCGACAACAAAATGCACTTTTGGACTCTGTTGAGGCTAAAACGTCTTTTCGGAGCATAAAAGATGGAAATGCAACTTAAAGCAGTAAAACATGATGAGAGCACCAGGTACTCTTACAATATAGTACAACTTGAATGTCTGGTGCATTAAATGCTTGAAATCATAGAATCTAAGTGTTCGACAACAAAATGCACTTTTGGACTCTGTTGAGGCTGAAACGTCTTTTCGGAGCATAAAAGATGGAAATGCAACTTAAAGCAGTAAAACATGATGAGAGCACCAGGTACTCTTACAATATAGTACAACTTGAATGTATGGTATTCTATAATGCATTAACTGCAGGAAATCATAGAATCTAAGTGTTCGACAACAAAATGCACTTTTGGACTCTTTTGAGGCTAAAACGTCTTTTCGGAGCATAAAAGATGGAAATGCAACTTAAAGCAGTAAAACATGATGAGAGCACCAGGTACTCTTACAATATAGTACAACTTGAATGTCTGGTATTCTATGATGCATTAAATGCTTGAAATCATAGAATCTAAGTGTTCGACAACAAAATGCACTTTTGGACTCTGTTGAGGCTGAAACGTCTTTTCGGGGCATAAAAGATGGAAATGCAACTTAAAGCAGTAAAACATGATGAGAGCACCAGGTACTCTTACAATATAGTACAACTTGAATGTCTGGTATTCTATGATGCATTAACTGCAGGAAATCATGGAATCTAAGTGGTCGACAACAAAATGCACTTTTGGACTCTGTTGAGGCTGAAACGTCTTTTCGGAGCATAAAAGATGGAAATGCAACTTAAAGCAGTAAAACATGATGAGAGCACCAGGTACTCTTACAATATAGTACAACTTGAATGTATGGTATTCTATAATGCATTAACTGCAGGAAATCATAGAATCTAAGTGTTCGACAACAAAATGCACTTTTGGACTCTGTTGAGGCTAAAACGTCTTTTCGGAGCATAAAAGATGGAAATGCAACTTAAAGCAGTAAAACATGATGAGAGCACCAGGTACTCTTACAATATAGTACAACTTGAATGTATGGTATTCTATAATGCATTAACTGCAGGAAATCATAGAATCTAAGTGTTCGACAACAAAATGCACTTTTGGACTCTTTTGAGGCTAAAACGTCTTTTCGGAGCATAAAAGATGGAAATGCAACTTAAAGCAGTAAAACATGATGAGAGCACCAGGTACTCTTACAATATAGTACAACTTGAATGTCTGGTGCATTAAATGCTTGAAATCATAGAATCTAAGTGTTCGACAACAAAATGCACTTTTGGACTCTGTTGAGGCTGAAACGTCTTTTCGGAGCATAAAAGATGGAAATGCAACTTAAAGCAGTAAAACATGATGAGAGCACCAGGTACTCTTACAATATAGTACAACTTGAATGTCTGGTATTCTATGATGCATTAAATGCTTGAAATCATAGAATCTAAGTGTTCGACAACAAAATGCACTTTTGGACTCTGTTGAGGCTGAAACGTCTTTTCGGGGCATAAAAGATGGAAATGCAACTTAAAGCAGTAAAACATGATGAGAGCACCAGGTACTCTTACAATATAGTACAACTTGAATGTCTGGTATTCTATGATGCATTAAATGCTTGAAATCATAGAATCTAAGTGTTCGACAACAAAATGCACTTTTGGACTCTTTTGAGGCTAAAACGTCTTTTCGGAGCATAAAAGATGGAAATGCAACTTAAAGCAGTAAAACATGATGAGAGCACCAGGTACTCTTACAATATAGTAAAACTTGAATGTATGGTATTCTATAATATATTAACTGCAGGAAATCATAGAATCTAAGTGTTCGACAACAAAATGCACTTTTGGACTCTGTTGAGGCTGAAACGTCTTTTCGGGGCATAAAAGATGGAAATGCAACTTAAAGCAGTAAAACATGATGAGAGCACCAGGTACTCTTACAATATAGTACAACTTGAATGTCTGGTATTCTATGATGCATTAAATGCTTGAAATCATAGAATCTAAGTGTTCGACAACAAAATGCACTTTTGGACTCTTTTGAGGCTAAAACGTCTTTTCGGAGCATAAAAAATGGAAATGCAACTTAAAGCAGTAAAACATGATGAGAGCACCAGGTACTCTTACAATATAGTACAACTTGAATGTCTGGTATTCTATGATGCATTAACTGCAGGAAATCATGGAATCTAAGTGGTCGACAACAAAATGCACTTTTGGACTCTGTTGAGGCTGAAACGTCTTTTCGGAGCATAAAAGATGGAAATGCAACTTAAAGCAGTAAAACATGATGAGAGCACCAGGTACTCTTACAATATAGTACAACTTGAATGTATGGTATTCTATAATGCATTAACTGCAGGAAATCATAGAATCTAAGTGTTCGACAACAAAATGCACTTTTGGACTCTTTTGAGGCTAAAACGTCTTTTCGGAGCATAAAAGATGGAAATGCAACTTAAAGCAGTAAAACATGATGAGAGCACCAGGTACTCTTACAATATAGTACAACTTGAATGTATGGTATTCTATAATGCATTAACTGCAGGAAATCATAGAATCTAAGTGTTCGACAACAAAATGCACTTTTGGACTCTTTTGAGGCTAAAACGTCTTTTCGGAGCATAAAAGATGGAAATGCAACTTAAAGCAGTAAAACATGATGAGAGCACCAGGTACTCTTACAATATAGTACAACTTGAATGTCTGGTGCATTAAATGCTTGAAATCATAGAATCTAAGTGTTCGACAACAAAATGCACTTTTGGACTCTGTTGAGGCTGAAACGTCTTTTCGGAGCATAAAAGATGGAAATGCAACTTAAAGCAGTAAAACATGATGAGAGCACCAGGTACTCTTACAATATAGTACAACTTGAATGTATGGTATTCTATAATGCATTAACTGCAGGAAATCATAGAATCTAAGTGTTCGACAACAAAATGCACTTTTGGACTCTTTTGAGGCTAAAACGTCTTTTCGGAGCATAAAAGATGGAAATGCAACTTAAAGCAGTAAAACATGATGAGAGCACCAGGTACTCTTACAATATAGTACAACTTGAATGTCTGGTATTCTATGATGCATTAAATGCTTGAAATCATAGAATCTAAGTGTTCAACAACAAAATGCACTTTTGGACTCTGTTGAGGCTGAAACGTCTTTTCGGGGCATAAAAGATGGAAATGCAACTTAAAGCAGTAAAACATGATGAGAGCACCAGGTACTCTTACAATATAGTACAACTTGAATGTCTGGTATTCTATGATGCATTAAATGCTTGAAATCATAGAATCTAAGTGTTTGACAACAAAATGCACTTTTGGACTCTGTTGAGGCTGAAACGTCTTTTCGGAGCATAAAAGATGGAAATGCAACTTAAAGCAGTAAAACATGATGAGAGCACCAGGTACTCTTACAATATAGTACAACTTGAATGTATGGTATTCTATAATGCATTAACTGCAGGAAATCATAGAATCTAAGTGTTCGACAACAAAATGCACTTTTGGACTCTTTTGAGGCTAAAACGTCTTTTCGGAGCATAAAAGATGGAAATGCAACTTAAAGCAGTAAAACATGATGAGAGCACCAGGTACTCTTACAATATAGTACAACTTGAATGTCTGGTGCATTAAATGCTTGAAATCATAGAATCTAAGTGTTCGACAACAAAATGCACTTTTGGACTCTGTTGAGGCTGAAACGTCTTTTCGGAGCATAAAAGATGGAAATGCAACTTAAAGCAGTAAAACATGATGAGAGCACCAGGTACTCTTACAATATAGTACAACTTGAATGTATGGTATTCTATAATGCATTAACTGCAGGAAATCATAGAATCTAAGTGTTCGACAACAAAATGCACTTTTGGACTCTTTTGAGGCTAAAACGTCTTTTCGGAGCATAAAAGATGGAAATGCAACTTAAAGCAGTAAAACATGATGAGAGCACCAGGTACTCTTACAATATAGTACAACTTGAATGTCTGGTATTCTATGATGCATTAAATGCTTGAAATCATAGAATCTAAGTGTTCGACAACAAAATGCACTTTTGGACTCTGTTGAGGCTGAAACGTCTTTTCGGGGCATAAAAGATGGAAATGCAACTTAAAGCAGTAAAACATGATGAGAGCACCAGGTACTCTTACAATATAGTACAACTTGAATGTCTGGTATTCTATGATGCATTAAATGCTTGAAATCATAGAATCTAAGTGTTCGACAACAAAATGCACTTTTGGACTCTTTTGAGGCTAAAACGTCTTTTCGGAGCATAAAAGATGGAAATGCAACTTAAAGCAGTAAAACATGATGAGAGCACCAGGTACTCTTACAATATAGTACAACTTGAATGTCTGGTATTCTATGATGCATTAAATGCTTGAAATCATAGAATCTAAGTGTTCGACAACAAAATGCACTTTTGGACTCTTTTGAGGCTAAAACGTCTTTTCGGAGCATAAAAGATGGAAATGCAACTTAAAGCAGTAAAACATGATGAGAGCACCAGGTACTCTTACAATATAGTACAACTTGAATGTCTGGTATTCTATGATGCATTAACTGCAGGAAATCATGGAATCTAAGTGTTCGACAACAAAATGCACTTTTGGACTCTGTTAAGGCTGAAACGTCTTTTCGGAGCATAAAAGATGGAAATGCAACTTAAAGCAGTAAAACATGATGAGAGCACCAGGTACTCTTACAATATAGTACAACTTGAATGTCTGGTGCATTAAATGCTTGAAATCATAGAATCTAAGTGTTCGACAACAAAATGCACTTTTGGACTCTGTTGAGGCTGAAACGTCTTTTCGGAGCATAAAAGATGGAAATGCAACTTAAAGCAGTAAAACATGATGAGAGCACCAGGTACTCTTACAATATAGTACAACTTGAATGTCTGGTATTCTATGATGCATTAAATGCTTGAAATCATAGAATCTAAGTGTTTGACAACAAAATGCACTTTTGGACTCTGTTGAGGCTGAAACGTCTTTTCGGAGCATAAAAGATGGAAATGCAACTTAAAGCAGTAAAACATGATGAGAGCACCAGGTACTCTTACAATATAGTACAACTTGAATGTCTGGTATTCTATGATGCATTAAATGCTTGAAATCATAGAATCTAAGTGTTTGACAACAAAATGCACTTTTGGACTCTGTTGAGGCTGAAACGTCTTTTCGGAGCATAAAAGATGGAATTGCAACTTAAAGCAGTAAAACATGATGAGAGCACCAGGTACTCTTACAATATAGTACAACTTGAATGTCTGGTATTCTATGATGCATTAAATGCTTGAAATCATAGAATCTAAGTGTTTGACAACAAAATGCACTTTTGGACTCTGTTGAGGCTGAAACGTCTTTTCGGAGCATAAAAGATGGAAATGCAACTTAAAGCAGTAAAACATGATGAGAGCACCAGGTACTCTTACAATATAGTACAACTTGAATGTATGGTATTCTATAATGCATTAACTGCAGGAAATCATAGAATCTAAGTGTTCGACAACAAAATGCACTTTTGGACTCTTTTGAGGCTAAAACGTCTTTTCGGAGCATAAAAGATGGAAATGCAACTTAAAGCAGTAAAACATGATGAGAGCACTAGGTACTCTTACAATATAGTACAACTTGAATGTCTGGTATTCTATGATGCATTAAATGCTTGAAATCATAGAATCTAAGTGTTCGACAACAAAATGCACTTTTGGACTCTGTTGAGGCTGAAACGTCTTTTCGGAGCATAAAAGATGGAAATGCAACTTAAAGCAGTAAAACATGATGAGAGCACCAGGTACTCTTACAATATAGTACAACTTGAATGTCTGGTATTCTATGATGCATTAAATGCTTGAAATCATAGAATCTAAGTGTTTGACAACAAAATGCACTTTTGGACTCTGTTGAGGCTGAAACGTCTTTTCGGAGCATAAAAGATGGAAATGCAACTTAAAGCAGTAAAACATGATGAGAGCACCAGGTACTCTTACAATATAGTACAACTTGAATGTCTGGTATTCTATGATGCATTAAATGCTTGACATCATAGAATCTAAGTGTTTGACAACAAAATGCACTTTTGGACTCTGTTGAGGCTGAAACGTCTTTTCGGAGCATAAAAGATGGAAATGCAACTTAAAGCAGTAAAACATGATGAGAGCACCAGGTACTCTTACAATATAGTACAACTTGAATGTCTGGTATTCTATGATGCATTAAATGCTTGAAATCATAGAATCTAAGTGTTCGACAACAAAATGCACTTTTGGACTCTGTTGAGGCTGAAACGTCTTTTCGGAGCATAAAAGATGGAAATGCAACTTAAAGCAGTAAAACATGATGAGAGCACCAGGTACTCTTACAATATAGTACAACTTGAATGTCTGGTATTCTATGATGCATTAAATGCTTGAAATCATAGAATCTAAGTGTTCGACAACAAAATGCACTTTTGGACTCTTTTGAGGCTAAAACGTCTTTTCGGAGCATAAAAGATGGAAATGCAACTTAAAGCAGTAAAACATGATGAGAGCACCAGGTACTCTTACAATATAGTAAAACTTGAATGTATGGTATTCTATAATATATTAACTGCAGGAAATCATAGAATCTAAGTGTTCGACAACAAAATGCACTTTTGGACTCTGTTGAGGCTGAAACGTCTTTTCGGGGCATAAAAGATGGAAATGCAACTTAAAGCAGTAAAACATGATGAGAGCACCAGGTACTCTTACAATATAGTACAACTTGAATGTCTGGTATTCTATGATGCATTAAATGCTTGAAATCATAGAATCTAAGTGTTCGACAACAAAATGCACTTTTGGACTCTTTTGAGGCTAAAACGTCTTTTCGGAGCATAAAAGATGGAAATGCAACTTAAAGCAGTAAAACATGATGAGAGCACCAGGTACTCTTACAATATAGTACAACTTGAATGTCTGGTATTCTATGATGCATTAACTGCAGCAAATCATGGAATCTAAGTGGTCGACAACAAAATGCACTTTTGGACTCTGTTGAGGCTGAAACGTCTTTTCGGAGCATAAAAGATGGAAATGCAACTTAAAGCAGTAAAACATGATGAGAGCACCAGGTACTCTTACAATATAGTACAACTTGAATGTATGGTATTCTATAATGCATTAACTGCAGGAAATCATAGAATCTAAGTGTTCGACAACAAAATGCACTTTTGGACTCTTTTGAGGCTAAAACGTCTTTTCGGAGCATAAAAGATGGAAATGCAACTTAAAGCAGTAAAACATGATGAGAGCACCAGGTACTCTTACAATATAGTACAACTTGAATGTATGGTATTCTATAATGCATTAACTGCAGGAAATCATAGAATCTAAGTGTTCGACAACAAAATGCACTTTTGGACTCTTTTGAGGCTAAAACGTCTTTTCGGAGCATAAAAGATGGAAATGCAACTTAAAGCAGTAAAACATGATGAGAGCACCAGGTACTCTTACAATATAGTACAACTTGAATGTATGGTATTCTATAATGCATTAACTGCAGGAAATCATAGAATCTAAGTGTTCGACAACAAAATGCACTTTTGGACTCTTTTGAGGCTAAAACGTCTTTTCGGAGCATAAAAGATGGAAATGCAACTTAAAGCAGTAAAACATGATGAGAGCACCAGGTACTCTTACAATATAGTACAACTTGAATGTCTGGTATTCTATGATGCATTAAATGCTTGAAATCATAGAATCTAAGTGTTCGACAACAAAATGCACTTTTGGACTCTGTTGAGCCTGAAACGTCTTTTCGGAGCATAAAAGATGGAAATGCAACTTAAAGCAGTAAAACATGATGAGAGCACCAGGTACTCTTACAATATAGTACAACTTGAATGTCTGGTATTCTATGATGCATTAAATGCTTGAAATCATAGAATCTAAGTGTTTGACAACAAAATGCACTTTTGGACTCTGTTGAGGCTGAAACGTCTTTTCGGAGCATAAAAGATGGAAATGCAACTTAAAGCAGTAAAACATGATGAGAGCACCAGGTACTCTTACAATATAGTACAACTTGGATGTCTGGTATTCTATGATGCATTAAATGCTTGAAATCATAGAATCTAAGTGTTCGACAACAAAATGCACTTTTGGACTCTGTTGAGGCTGAAACGTCTTTTCGGAGCATAAAAGATGGAAATGCAACTTAAAGCAGTAAAACATGATGAGAGCACCAGGTACTCTTACAATATAGTACAACTTGAATGTCTGGTATTCTATGATGCATTAAATGCTTGAAATCATAGAATCTAAGTGTTTGACAACAAAATGCACTTTTGGACGCTGTTGAGGCTGAAACGTCTTTTCGGGGCATAAAAGATGGAAATGCAACTTAAAGCAGTAAAACATGATGAGAGCACCAGGTACTCTTACAATATAGTACAACTTGAATGTCTGGTATTCTATGATGCATTAAATGCTTGAAATCATAGAATCTAAGTGTTTGACAACAAAATGCACTTTTGGACTCTGTTGAGGCTGAAACGTCTTTTCGGAGCATAAAAGATGGAAATGCAACTTAAAGCAGTAAAACATGATGAGAGCACCAGGTACTCTTACAATATAGTACAACTTGAATGTATGGTATTCTATAATGCATTAACTGCAGGAAATCATAGAATCTAAGTGTTCGACAACAAAATGCACTTTTGGACTCTTTTGAGGCTAAAACGTCTTTTCGGAGCATAAAAGATGGAAATGCAACTTAAAGCAGTAAAACATGATGAGAGCACCAGGTACTCTTACAATATAGTACAACTTGAATGTCTGGTGCATTAAATGCTTGAAATCATAGAATCTAAGTGTTCGACAACAAAATGCACTTTTGGACTCTGTTGAGGCTGAAACGTCTTTTCGGAGCATAAAAGATGGAAATGCAACTTAAAGCAGTAAAACATGATGAGAGCACCAGGTACTCTTACAATATAGTACAACTTGAATGTATGGTATTCGATAATGCATTAACTGCAGGAAATCATAGAATCTAAGTGTTCGACAACAAAATGCACTTTTGGACTCTTTTGAGGCTAAAACGTCTTTTCGGAGCATAAAAGATGGAAATGCAACTTAAAGCAGTAAAACATGATGAGAGCACCAGGTACTCTTACAATATAGTACAACTTGAATGTCTGGTATTCTATGATGCATTAAATGCTTGAAATCATAGAATCTAAGTGTTCGACAACAAAATGCACTTTTGGACTCTGTTGAGGCTGAAACGTCTTTTCGGGGCATAAAAGATGGAAATGCAACTTAAAGCAGTAAAACATGATGAGAGCACCAGGTACTCTTACAATATAGTACAACTTGAATGTCTGGTATTCTATGATGCATTAAATGCTTGAAATCATAGAATCTAAGTGTTTGACAACAAAATGCACTTTTGGACTCTGTTGAGGCTGAAACGTCTTTTCGGAGCATAAAAGATGGAAATGCAACTTAAAGCAGTAAAACATGATGAGAGCACCAGGTACTCTTACAATATAGTACAACTTGAATGTATGGTATTCTATAATGCATTAACTGCAGGAAATCATAGAATCTAAGTGTTCGACAACAAAATGCACTTTTGGACTCTTTTGAGGCTAAAACGTCTTTTCGGAGCATAAAAGATGGAAATGCAACTTAAAGCAGTAAAACATGATGAGAGCACCAGGTACTCTTACAATATAGTACAACTTGAATGTATGGTATTCTATAATGCATTAACTGCAGGAAATCATAGAATCTAAGTGTTCGACAACAAAATGCACTTTTGGACTCTTTTGAGGCTAAAACGTCTTTTCGGAGCATAAAAGATGGAAATGCAACTTAAAGCAGTAAAACATGATGAGAGCACCAGGTACTCTTACAATATAGTACAACTTGAATGTATGGTATTCTATAATGCATTAACTGCAGGAAATCATAGAATCTAAGTGTTCGACAACAAAATGCACTTTTGGACTCTTTTGAGGCTAAAACGTCTTTTCGGAGCATAAAAGATGGAAATGCAACTTAAAGCAGTAAAACATGATGAGAGCACCAGGTACTCTTACAATATAGTACAACTTGAATGTCTGGTATTCTATGATGCATTAAATGCTTGAAATCATAGAATCTAAGTGTTCGACAACAAAATGCACTTTTGGACTCTGTTGAGCCTGAAACGTCTTTTCGGAGCATAAAAGATGGAAATGCAACTTAAAGCAGTAAAACATGATGAGAGCACCAGGTACTCTTACAATATAGTACAACTTGAATGTCTGGTATTCTATGATGCATTAAATGCTTGAAATCATAGAATCTAAGTGTTTGACAACAAAATGCACTTTTGGACTCTGTTGAGGCTGAAACGTCTTTTCGGAGCATAAAAGATGGAAATGCAACTTAAAGCAGTAAAACATGATGAGAGCACCAGGTACTCTTACAATATAGTACAACTTGGATGTCTGGTATTCTATGATGCATTAAATGCTTGAAATCATAGAATCTAAGTGTTCGACAACAAAATGCACTTTTGGACTCTGTTGAGGCTGAAACGTCTTTTCGGAGCATAAAAGATGGAAATGCAACTTAAAGCAGTAAAACATGATGAGAGCACCAGGTACTCTTACAATATAGTACAACTTGAATGTCTGGTATTCTATGATGCATTAAATGCTTGAAATCATAGAATCTAAGTGTTTGACAACAAAATGCACTTTTGGACTCTGTTGAGGCTGAAACGTCTTTTCGGAGCATAAAAGATGGAAATGCAACTTAAAGCAGTAAAACATGATGAGAGCACCAGGTACTCTTACAATATAGTACAACTTGAATGTCTGGTATTCTATGATGCATTAAATGCTTGAAATCATAGAATCTAAGTGTTTGACAACAAAATGCACTTTTGGACTCTGTTGAGGCTGAAACGTCTTTTCGGGGCATAAAAGATGGAAATGCAACTTAAAGCAGTAAAACATGATGAGAGCACCAGGTACTCTTACAATATAGTACCACTTGAATGTCTGGTATTCTATGATGCATTAAATGCTTGAAATCATAGAATCTAAGTGTTTGACAACAAAATGCACTTTTGGACTCTGTTGAGGCTGAAACGTCTTTTCGGAGCATAAAAGATGGAAATGCAACTTAAAGCAGTAAAACATGATGAGAGCACCAGGTACTCTTACAATATAGTACAACTTGAATGTATGGTATTCTATAATGCATTAACTGCAGGAAATCATAGAATCTAAGTGTTCGACAACAAAATGCACTTTTGGACTCTTTTGAGGCTAAAACGTCTTTTCGGAGCATAAAAGATGGAAATGCAACTTAAAGCAGTAAAACATGATGAGAGCACCAGGTACTCTTACAATATAGTACAACTTGAATGTATGGTATTCTATAATGCATTAACTGCAGGAAATCATAGAATCTAAGTGTTCGACAACAAAATGCACTTTTGGACTCTTTTGAGGAAAACGTCTTTTCGGAGCATAAAAGATGGAAATGCAACTTAAAGCAGTAAAACATGATGAGAGCACCAGGTACTCTTACAATATAGTACAACTTGAATGTATGGTATTCTATAATGCATTAACTGCAGGAAATCATAGAATCTAAGTGTTCGACAACAAAATGCACTTTTGGACTCTTTTTGAGGCTAAAACGTCTTTTCGGAGCATAAAAGATGGAAATGCAACTTAAAGCAGTAAAACATGATGAGAGCACCAGGTACTCTTACAATATAGTACAACTTGAATGTATGGTATTCTATAATGCATTAACTGCAGGAAATCATAGAATCTAAGTGTTCGACAACAAAAATGCACTTTTGGACTCTTTTGAGGCTAAAACGTCTTTTCGGAGCATAAAAGATGGAAATGCAACTTAAAGCAGTAAAACATGATGAGAGCACCAGGTACTCTTACAATATAGTACAACTTGAATGTCTGGTATTCTATGATGCATTAAATGCTTGAAATCATAGAATCTAAGTGTTCGACAACAAAATGCACTTTTGGACTCTGTTGAGCCTGAAACGTCTTTTCGGAGCATAAAAGATGGAAATGCAACTTAAAGCAGTAAAACATGATGAGAGCACCAGGTACTCTTACAATATAGTACAACTTGAATGTCTGGTATTCTATGATGCATTAAATGCTTGAAATCATAGAATCTAAGTGTTTGACAACAAAATGCACTTTTGGACTCTGTTGAGGCTGAAACGTCTTTTCGGAGCATAAAAGATGGAAATGCAACTTAAAGCAGTAAAACATGATGAGAGCACCAGGTACTCTTACAATATAGTACAACTTGGATGTCTGGTATTCTATGATGCATTAAATGCTTGAAATCATAGAATCTAAGTGTTCGACAACAAAATGCACTTTTGGACTCTGTTGAGGCTGAAACGTCTTTTCGGAGCATAAAAGATGGAAATGCAACTTAAAGCAGTAAAACATGATGAGAGCACCAGGTACTCTTACAATATAGTACAACTTGAATGTCTGGTATTCTATGATGCATTAAATGCTTGAAATCATAGAATCTAAGTGTTTGACAACAAAATGCACTTTTGGACTCTGTTGAGGCTGAAACGTCTTTTCGGAGCATAAAAGATGGAAATGCAACTTAAAGCAGTAAAACATGATGAGAGCACCAGGTACTCTTACAATATAGTACAACTTGAATGTCTGGTGCATTAAATGCTTGAAATCATAGAATCTATGTGTTCGACAACAAAATGCACTTTTGGACTCTGTTGAGGCTGAAACGTCTTTTCGGAGCATAAAAGATGGAAATGCAACTTAAAGCAGTAAAACATGATGAGAGCACCAGGTACTCTTACAATATAGTACAACTTGAATGTATGGTATTCGATAATGCATTAACTGCAGGAAATCATAGAATCTAAGTGTTCGACAACAAAATGCACTTTTGGACTCTTTTGAGGCTAAAACGTCTTTTCGGAGCATAAAAGATGAAAATGCAACTTAAAGCAGTAAAACATGATGAGAGCACCAGGTACTCTTACAATATAGTACAACTTGAATGTCTGGTATTCTATGATGCATTAAATGCTTGAAATCATAGAATCTAAGTGTTTGACAACAAAATGCACTTTTGGACTCTGTTGAGGCTAAAACGTCTTTTCGGAGCATAAAAGATGGAAATGCAACTTAAAGCAGTAAAACATGATGAGAGCACCAGGTACTCTTACAATATAGTACAACTTGAATGTCTGGTATTCTATGATGCATTAAATGCTTGAAATCATAGAATCTAAGTGTTTGACAACAAAATGCACTTTTGGACTCTGTTGAGGCTGAAACGTCTTTTCGGAGCATAAAAGATGGAAATGCAACTTAAAGCAGTAAAACATGATGAGAGCACCAGGTACTCTTACAATATAGTACAACTTGAATGTCTGGTATTCTATGATGCATTAAATGCTTGAAATCATAGAATCTAAGTGTTTGACAACAAAATGCACTTTTGGACTCTGTTGAGGCTGAAACGTCTTTTCGGAGCATAAAAGATGGAAATGCAACTTAAAGCAGTAAAACATGATGAGAGCACCAGGTACTCTTACAATATAGTACAACTTGAATGTCTGGTATTCTATGATGCATTAAATGCTTGAAATCATAGAATCTAAGTGTTTGACAACAAAATGCACTTTTGGACTCTGTTGAGGCTGAAACGTCTTTTCGGAGCATAAAAGATGAAAATGCAACTTAAAGCAGTAAAACATGATGAGAGCACCAGGTACTCTTACAATATAGTACAACTTGAATGTCTGGTATTCTATGATGCATTAAATGCTTGAAATCATAGAATCTAAGTGTTTGACAACAAAATGCACTTTTGGACTCTGTTGAGGCTGAAACGTCTTTTCGGAGCATAAAAGATGGAAATGCAACTTAAAGCAGTAAAACATGATGAGAGCACCAGGTACTCTTACAATATAGTACAACTTGAATGTCTGGTATTCTATGATGCATTAAATGCTTGAAATCATAGAATCTAAGTGTTTGACAACAAAATGCACTTTTGGACTCTGTTGAGGCTGAAACGTCTTTTCGGAGCATAAAAGATGGAAATGCAACTTAAAGCAGTAAAACATGATGAGAGCACCAGGTACTCTTACAATATAGTACAACTTGAATGTCTGGTATTCTATGATGCATTAAATGCTTGAAATCATAGAATCTAAGTGTTTGACAACAAAATGCACTTTTGGACTCTGTTGAGGCTGAAACGTCTTTTCGGAGCATAAAAGATGGAAATGCAACTTAAAGCAGTAAAACATGATGAGAGCACCAGGTACTCTTACAATATAGTACAACTTGAATGTCTGGTATTCTATGATGCATTAAATGCTTGAAATCATAGAATCTAAGTGTTTGACAACAAAATGCACTTTTGGACTCTGTTGAGGCTGAAACGTCTTTTCGGAGCATAAAAGATGGAAATGCAACTTAAAGCAGTAAAACATGATGAGAGCACCAGGTACTCTTACAATATAGTACAACTTGAATGTCTGGTATTCTATGATGCATTAAATGCTTGAAATCATAGAATCTAAGTGTTTGACAACAAAATGCACTTTTGGACTCTGTTGAGGCTGAAACGTCTTTTCGGAGCATAAAAGATGGAAATGCAACTTAAAGCAGTAAAACATGATGAGAGCACCAGGTACTCTTACAATATAGTACAACTTGAATGTCTGGTATTCTATGATGCATTAAATGCTTGAAATCATAGAATCTAAGTGTTTGACAACAAAATGCACTTTTGGACTCTGTTGAGGCTGAAACGTCTTTTCGGAGCATAAAAGATGGAAATGCAACTTAAAGCAGTAAAACATGATGAGAGCACCAGGTACTCTTACAATATAGTACAACTTGAATGTCTGGTATTCTATGATGCATTAAATGCTTGAAATCATAGAATCTAAGTGTTTGACAACAAAATGCACTTTTGGACTCTGTTGAGGCTGAAACGTCTTTTCGGAGCATAAAAGATGGAAATGCAACTTAAAGCAGTAAAACATGATGAGAGCACCAGGTACTCTTACAATATAGTACAACTTGAATGTCTGGTATTCTATGATGCATTAAATGCTTGAAATCATAGAATCTAAGTGTTTGACAACAAAATGCACTTTTGGACTCTGTTGAGGCTGAAACGTCTTTTCGGAGCATAAAAGATGGAAATGCAACTTAAAGCAGTAAAACATGATGAGAGCACCAGGTACTCTTACAATATAGTACAACTTGAATGTCTGGTATTCTATGATGCATTAAATGCTTGAAATCATAGAATCTAAGTGTTTGACAACAAAATGCACTTTTGGACTCTGTTGAGGCTGAAACGTCTTTTCGGAGCATAAAAGATGGAAATGCAACTTAAAGCAGTAAAACATGATGAGAGCACCAGGTACTCTTACAATATAGTACAACTTGAATGTCTGGTATTCTATGATGCATTAAATGCTTGAAATCATAGAATCTAAGTGTTTGACAACAAAATGCACTTTTGGACTCTGTTGAGGCTGAAACGTCTTTTCGGAGCATAAAAGATGAAAATGCAACTTAAAGCAGTAAAACATGATGAGAGCACCAGGTACTCTTACAATATAGTACAACTTGAATGTCTGGTATTCTATGATGCATTAAATGCTTGAAATCATAGAATCTAAGTGTTTGACAACAAAATGCACTTTTGGACTCTGTTGAGGCTGAAACGTCTTTTCGGAGCATAAAAGATGAAAATGCAACTTAAAGCAGTAAAACATGATGAGAGCACCAGGTACTCTTACAATATAGTACAACTTGAATGTATGGTATTCTATGATGCATTAAATGCTTGAAATCATAGAATGTGTGTGTTTGACAACAAAATGCACTTTTGGACTCTGTTGAGGCTGAAACGTCTTTTCGGAGCATAAAAGATGGAAATGCAACTTAAAGCAGTAAAACATGATGAGAGCACCAGGTACTCTTACAATATAGTACAACTTGAATGTCTGGTATTCTATGATGCATTAAATGCTTGAAATCATAGAATCTAAGTGTTTGACAACAAAATGCACTTTTGGACTCTGTTGAGGCTGAAACGTCTTTTCGGAGCATAAAAGATGGAAATGCAACTTAAAGCAGTAAAACATGATGAGAGCACCAGGTACTCTTACAATATAGTACAACTTGAATGTCTGGTATTCTATGATGCATTAAATGCTTGAAATCATAGAATCTAAGTGTTTGACAACAAAATGCACTTTTGGACTCTGTTGAGGCTGAAACGTCTTTTCGGAGCATAAAAGATGAAAATGCAACTTAAAGCAGTAAAACATGATGAGAGCACCAGGTACTCTTACAATATAGTACAACTTGAATGTCTGGTATTCTATGATGCATTAAATGCTTGAAATCATAGAATCTAAGTGTTTGACAACAAAATGCACTTTTGGACTCTGTTGAGGCTGAAACGTCTTTTCGGAGCATAAAAGATGGAAATGCAACTTAAAGCAGTAAAACATGATGAGAGCACCAGGTACTCTTACAATATAGTACAACTTGAATGTCTGGCATTCTATAATGCATTAACTGCAGGAAA
Organism: Taurulus bubalis; assembly: GCF_910589615.1. NCBI lineage: Eukaryota > Metazoa > Chordata > Actinopteri > Perciformes > Cottidae > Taurulus > Taurulus bubalis. The sequence continues at coordinate 4,981,834 of NC_136591.1, forward strand.
TCATCGAATCTAAGTGTTTGACAACAAAATGCACTTTTGGACTCTGTTGAGCCTGAAACGTCTTTTCGGAGCATAAAAGATGGAAATGCAACTTAAAGCAGTAAAACATGATGAGAGCACCAGGTACTCTTACAATATAGTACAACTTGAATGTCTGGTATTCTATGATGCATTAAATGCTTGAAATCATAGAATCTAAGTGTTTGACAACAAAATGCACTTTTGGACTCTGTTGAGGCTGAAACGTCTTTTCGGAGCATAAAAGATGGAAATGCAACTTAAAGCAGTAAAACATGATGAGAGCACCAGGTACTCTTACAATATAGTACAACTTGAATGTCTGGTATTCTATGATGCATTAAATGCTTGAAATCATAGAATCTAAGTGTTTGACAACAAAATGCACTTTTGGACTCTGTTGAGGCTGAAACGTCTTTTCGGAGCATAAAAGATGGAAATGCAACTTAAAGCAGTAAAACATGATGAGAGCACCAGGTACTCTTACAATATAGTACAACTTGAATGTCTGGTATTCTATGATGCATTAAATGCTTGAAATCATAGAATCTAAGTGTTTGACAACAAAATGCACTTTTGGACTCTGTTGAGGCTGAAACGTCTTTTCGGAGCATAAAAGATGGAAATGCAACTTAAAGCAGTAAAACATGATGAGAGCACCAGGTACTCTTACAATATAGTACAACTTGAATGTCTGGTATTCTATGATGCATTAAATGCTTGAAATCATAGAATCTAAGTGTTTGACAACAAAATGCACTTTTGGACTCTGTTGAGGCTGAAACGTCTTTTCGGAGCATAAAAGATGGAAATGCAACTTAAAGCAGTAAAACATGATGAGAGCACCAGGTACTCTTACAATATAGTACAACTTGAATGTCTGGTATTCTATGATGCATTAAATGCTTGAAATCATAGAATCTAAGTGTTTGACAACAAAATGCACTTTTGGACTCTGTTGAGGCTGAAACGTCTTTTCGGAGCATAAAAGATGGAAATGCAACTTAAAGCAGTAAAAACATGATGAGAGCACCAGGTACTCTTACAATATAGTACAACTTGAATGTCTGGTATTCTATGATGCATTAAATGCTTGAAATCATAGAATCTAAGTGTTTGACAACAAAATGCACTTTTGGACTCTGTTGAGGCTGAAACGTCTTTTCGGAGCATAAAAGATGGAAATGCAACTTAAAGCAGTAAAACATGATGAGAGCACCAGGTACTCTTACAATATAGTACAACTTGAATGTCTGGTATTCTATGATGCATTAAATGCTTGAAATCATAGAATCTAAGTGTTTGACAACAAAATGCACTTTTGGACTCTGTTGAGGCTGAAACGTCTTTTCGGAGCATAAAAGATGGAAATGCAACTTAAAGCAGTAAAACATGATGAGAGCACCAGGTACTCTTACAATATAGTACAACTTGAATGTCTGGTATTCTATGATGCATTAAATGCTTGAAATCATAGAATCTAAGTGTTTGACAACAAAATGCACTTTTGGACTCTGTTGAGGCTGAAACGTCTTTTCGGAGCATAAAAGATGGAAATGCAACTTAAAGCAGTAAAACATGATGAGAGCACCAGGTACTCTTACAATATAGTACAACTTGAATGTCTGGTATTCTATGATGCATTAAATGCTTGAAATCATAGAATCTAAGTGTTTGACAACAAAATGCACTTTTGGACTCTGTTGAGGCTGAAACGTCTTTTCGGAGCATAAAAGATGGAAATGCAACTTAAAGCAGTAAAACATGATGAGAGCACCAGGTACTCTTACAATATAGTACAACTTGAATGTCTGGTATTCTATGATGCATTAAATGCTTGAAATCATAGAATCTAAGTGTTTGACAACAAAATGCACTTTTGGACTCTGTTGAGGCTGAAACGTCTTTTCGGAGCATAAAAGATGAAAATGCAACTTAAAGCAGTAAAACATGATGAGAGCACCAGGTACTCTTACAATATAGTACAACTTGAATGTCTGGTATTCTATGATGCATTAAATGCTTGAAATCATAGAATCTAAGTGTTTGACAACAAAATGCACTTTTGGACTCTGTTGAGGCTGAAACGTCTTTTCGGAGCATAAAAGATGGAAATAGAACTTAAAGCAGTAAAACATGATGAGAGCACCAGGTACTCTTACAATATAGTACAACTTGAATGTCTGGTATTCTATGATGCATTAAATGCTTGAAATCATAGAATCTAAGTGTTTGACAACAAAATGCACTTTTGGACTCTGTTGAGGCTGAAACGTCTTTTCGGAGCATAAAAGATGGAAATGCAACTTAAAGCAGTAAAACATGATGAGAGCACCAGGTACTCTTACAATATAGTACAACTTGAATGTCTGGTATTCTATGATGCATTAAATGCTTGAAATCATAGAATCTAAGTGTTTGACAACAAAATGCACTTTTGGACTCTGTTGAGGCTGAAACGTCTTTTCGGAGCATAAAAGATGGAAATGCAACTTAAAGCAGTAAAACATGATGAGAGCACCAGGTACTCTTACAATATAGTACAACTTGAATGTCTGGTATTCTATGATGCATTAAATGCTTGAAATCATAGAATCTAAGTGTTTGACAACAAAATACACTTTTGGACTCTGTTGAGGCTGAAACGTCTTTTCGGAGCATAAAAGATGGAAATGCAACTTAAAGCAGTAAAACATGATGAGAGCACCAGGTACTCTTACAATATAGTACAACTTGAATGTCTGGTATTCTATGATGCATTAAATGCTTGAAATCATAGAATCTAAGTGTTTGACAACAAAATGCACTTTTGGACTCTGTTGAGGCTGAAACGTCTTTTCGGAGCATAAAAGATGGAAATGCAACTTAAAGCAGTAAAACATGATGAGAGCACCAGGTACTCTTACAATATAGTACAACTTGAATGTCTGGTATTCTATGATGCATTAAATGCTTGAAATCATAGAATCTAAGTGTTTGACAACAAAATGCACTTTTGGACTCTGTTGAGGCTGAAACGTCTTTTCGGAGCATAAAAGATGAAAATGCAACTTAAAGCAGTAAAACATGATGAGAGCACCAGGTACTCTTACAATATAGTACAACTTGAATGTCTGGTATTCTATGATGCATTAAATGCTTGAAATCATAGAATCTAAGTGTTTGACAACAAAATGCACTTTTGGACTCTGTTGAGGCTGAAACGTCTTTTCGGAGCATAAAAGATGGAAATAGAACTTAAAGCAGTAAAACATGATGAGAGCACCAGGTACTCTTACAATATAGTACAACTTGAATGTCTGGTATTCTATGATGCATTAAATGCTTGAAATCATAGAATCTAAGTGTTTGACAACAAAATGCACTTTTGGACTCTGTTGAGGCTGAAACGTCTTTTCGGAGCATAAAAGATGGAAATGCAACTTAAAGCAGTAAAACATGATGAGAGCACCAGGTACTCTTACAATATAGTACAACTTGAATGTCTGGTATTCTATGATGCATTAAATGCTTGAAATCATAGAATCTAAGTGTTTGACAACAAAATGCACTTTTGGACTCTGTTGAGGCTGAAACGTCTTTTCGGAGCATAAAAGATGGAAATGCAACTTAAAGCAGTAAAACATGATGAGAGCACCAGGTACTCTTACAATATAGTACAACTTGAATGTCTGGTATTCTATGATGCATTAAATGCTTGAAATCATAGAATCTAAGTGTTTGACAACAAAATACACTTTTGGACTCTGTTGAGGCTGAAACGTCTTTTCGGAGCATAAAAGATGGAAATGCAACTTAAAGCAGTAAAACATGATGAGAGCACCAGGTACTCTTACAATATAGTACAACTTGGATGTCTGGTATTCTATAATGCATTAACTGCAGGAAATCATCGAATCTAAGTGTTTGACAACAAAATGCACTTTTGGACTCTGTTGAGCCTGAAACGTCTTTTCGGAGCATAAAAGATGGAAATGCAACTTAAAGCAGTAAAACATGATGAGAGCACCAGGTACTCTTACAATATAGTACAACTTGAATGTCTGGTATTCTATGATGCATTAAATGCTTGAAATCATAGAATCTAAGTGTTTGACAACAAAATGCACTTTTGGACTCTGTTGAGGCTGAAACGTCTTTTCGGAGCATAAAAGATGGAAATGCAACTTAAAGCAGTAAAACATGATGAGAGCATCAGGTACTCTTACAATATAGTACAACTTGGATGTCTGGTATTCTATGATGCATTAAATGCTTGAAATCATAGAATCTAAGTGTTTGACAACAAAATGCACTTTTGGACTCTGTTGAGCCTGAAACGTCTTTTCGGAGCATAAAAGATGGAAATGCAACTTAAAGCAGTAAAACATGATGAGAGCACCAGGTACTCTTACAATATAGTACAACTTGAATGTCTGGTATTCTATGATGCATTAAATGCTTGAAATCATAGAATCTAAGTGTTTGACAACAAAATGCACTTTTGGACTCTGTTGAGGCTGAAACGTCTTTTCGGAGCATAAAAGATGGAAATGCAACTTAAAGCAGTAAAACATGATGAGAGCACCAGGTACTCTTACAATATAGTACAACTTGAATGTCTGGTATTCTATAATGCATTAACTGCAGGAAATCATCGAATCTAAGTGTTTGACAACAAAATGCACTTTTGGACTCTGTTGAGCCTGAAACGTCTTTTCGGAGCATAAAAGATGGAAATGCAACTTAAAGCAGTAAAACATGATGAGAGCACCAGGTACTCTTACAATATAGTACAACTTGAATGTCTGGTATTCTATGATGCATTAAATGCTTGAAATCATAGAATCTAAGTGTTTGACAACAAAATGCACTTTTGGACTCTGTTGAGGCTGAAACGTCTTTTCGGAGCATAAAAGATGGAAATGCAACTTAAAGCAGTAAAACATGATGAGAGCACCAGGTACTCTTACAATATAGTACAACTTGGATGTCTGGTATTCTATGATGCATTAAATGCTTGAAATCATAGAATCTAAGTTTTTGACAACAAAATGCACTTTTGGACTCTCTTGAGTCTGAAACGTCTTTTCGGAGCATAAAAGATGGAAATGCAACTTAAAGCAGTAAAACATGATGAGAACACCAGGTACTCTTTCAATATAGTACAACTTGGATGTCTGGTATTCTATGATGCATTAAATGCTTGAAATCATAGAATCTAAGTGTTTGACAACAAAATGCACTTTTGGACTCTGTTGAGGCTGAAACGTCTTTTCGGAGCATAAAAGATGAAAATGCAACTTAAAGCAGTAAAACATGATGAGAGCACCAGGTACTCTTACAATATAGTACAACTTGGATGTCTGGTATTCTATAATGCATTAACTGCAGGAAATCATCGAATCTAAGTGTTTGACAACAAAATGCACTTTTGGACTCTGTTGAGCCTGAAACGTCTTTTCGGAGCATAAAAGATGGAAATGCAACTTAAAGCAGTAAAACATGATGAGAGCACCAGGTACTCTTACAATATAGTACAACTTGAATGTCTGGTATTCTATGATGCATTAAATGCTTGAAATCATAGAATCTAAGTGTTTGACAACAAAATGCACTTTTGGACTCTGTTGAGGCTAAAATGTTTTTAGGAGCATAAAAGATGGAAATGCAACTTAAAGCAGTAAAACATGATGAGAGCACCAGGTACTCTTACAATATAGTACAACTTGAATGTCTGGTATTCTATGATGCATTAAATGCTTGAAATCATAGAATCTAAGTGTTTGACAACAAAATGCACTTTTGGACTGTTGAGGCTGAAACGTCTTTTCGGAGCATAAAAGATGGAAATGCAACTTAAAGCAGTAAAACATGATGAGAGCACCAGGTACTCTTACAATATAGTACAACTTGAATGTCTGGTATTCTATGATGCACTAAATGCTTGAAATCATAGAATCTAAGTGTTTGACAACAAAATGCACTTTTGGACTCTGTTGAGCCTGAAACGTATTTTCGGAGCATAAAAGATGGAAATGCAACTTAAAGCAGTAAAACATGATGAGAGCACCAGGTACTCTTACAATATAGTACAACTTGAATGTCTGGTATTCTATGATGCATTAAATGCTTGAAACCATAGAATCTAAGTGTTCGACAACAAAATGCACTTTTGGACTCTTTTGAGGCTAAAATGTTTTTAGGAGCATAAAAGATGGAAATGCAACTTAAAGCAGTAAAACATGATGAGAGCACCAGGTACTCTTACAATATAGTACAACTTGAATGTCTGGTATTCTATGATGCATTAAATGCTTGAAATCATAGAATCTAAGTGTTTGACAACAAAATGCACTTTTGGACTCTGTTGAGGCTGAAACGTCTTTTCGGAGCATAAAAGATGGAAATGCAACTTAAAGCAGTAAAACATGATGAGAGCACCAGGTACTCTTACAATATAGTACAACTTGAATGTCTGGTATTCTATGATGCATTAAATGCTTGAAATCATAGAATCTAAGTGTTTGACAACAAAATGCACTTTTGGACTCTGTTGAGGCTGAAACGTCTTTTCGGAGCATAAAAGATGAAAATGCAACTTAAAGCAGTAAAACATGATGAGAGCACCAGGTACTCTTACAATATAGTACAACTTGAATGTCTGGTATTCTATGATGCATTAAATGCTTGAAATCATAGAATCTAAGTGTTTGACAACAAAATGCACTTTTGGACTCTGTTGAGGCTGAAACGTCTTTTCGGAGCATAAAAGATGGAAATGCAACTTAAAGCAGTAAAACATGATGAGAGCACCAGGTACTCTTACAATATAGTACAACTTGAATGTCTGGTATTCTATGATGCATTAAATGCTTGAAATCATAGAATCTAAGTGTTTGACAACAAAATGCACTTTTGGACTCTGTTGAGGCTGAAACGTCTTTTCGGAGCATAAAAGATGAAAATGCAACTTAAAGCAGTAAAACATGATGAGAGCACCAGGTACTCTTACAATATAGTACAACTTGAATGTCTGGTATTCTATGATGCATTAAATGCTGGAAATCATAGAATCTAAGTGTTTGACAACAAAATGCACTTTTGGACTCTGTTGAGGCTGAAACGTCTTTTCGGAGCATAAAAGATGGAAATGCAACTTAAAGCAGTAAAACATGATGAGAGCACCAGGTACTCTTACAATATAGTACAACTTGAATGTCTGGTATTCTATGATGCATTAAATGCTTGAAATCATAGAATCTAAGTGTTTGACAACAAAATGCACTTTTGGACTCTGTTGAGGCTGAAACGTCTTTTCGGAGCATAAAAGATGGAAATGCAACTTAAAGCAGTAAAACATGATGAGAGCACCAGGTACTCTTACAATATAGTACAACTTGAATGTCTGGTATTCTATGATGCATTAAATGCTTGAAATCATAGAATCTAAGTGTTTGACAACAAAATGCACTTTTGGACTCTGTTGAGGCTGAAACGTCTTTTCGGAGCATAAAAGATGGAAATGCAACTTAAAGCAGTAAAACATGATGAGAGCACCAGGTACTCTTACAATATAGTACAACTTGAATGTCTGGTATTCTATAATGCATTAACTGCAGGAAATCATCGAATCTAAGTGTTTGACAACAAAATGCACTTTTGGACTCTGTTGAGCCTGAAACGTCTTTTCGGAGCATAAAAGATGGAAATGCAACTTAAAGCAGTAAAACATGATGAGAGCACCAGGTACTCTTACAATATAGTACAACTTGAATGTCTGGTATTCTATGATGCATTAAATGCTTGAAATCATAGAATCTAAGTGTTTGACAACAAAATGCACTTTTGGACTCTGTTGAGGCTGAAACGTCTTTTCGGAGCATAAAATATGGAAATGCAACTTAAAGCAGTAAAACATGATGAGAGCACCAGGTACTCTTACAATATAGTACAACTTGAATGTCTGGTATTCTATAATGCATTAACTGCAGGAAATCATCGAATCTAAGTGTTTGACAACAAAATGCACTTTTGGACTCTGTTGAGCCTGAAACGTCTTTTCGGAGCATAAAAGATGGAAATGCAACTTAAAGCAGTAAAACATGATGAGAGCACCAGGTACTCTTACAATATAGTACAACTTGAATGTCTGGTATTCTATGATGCATTAAATGCTTGAAATCATAGAATCTAAGTGTTTGACAACAAAATGCACTTTTGGACTCTGTTGAGGCTGAAACGTCTTTTCGGAGCATAAAAGATGGAAATGCAACTTAAAGCAGTAAAACATGATGAGAGCACCAGGTACTCTTACAATATAGTACAACTTGAATGTCTGGTATTCTATGATGCATTAAATGCTTAAAATCATAGAATCTAAGTGTTTGACAACAAAATGCACTTTTGGACTCTGTTGAGGCTGAAACGTCTTTTCGGAGCATAAAAGATGAAAATGCAACTTAAAGCAGTAAAACATGATGAGAGCACCAGGTACTCTTACAATATAGTACAACTTGAATGTCTGGTATTCTATGATGCATTAAATGCTTGAAATCATAGAATCTAAGTGTTTGACAACAAAATGCACTTTTGGACTCTGTTGAGGCTGAAACGTCTTTTCGGAGCATAAAAGATGGAAATGCAACTTAAAGCAGTAAAACATGATGAGAGCACCAGGTACTCTTACAATATAGTACAACTTGAATGTCTGGTATTCTATGATGCATTAAATGCTTGAAATCATAGAATCTAAGTGTTTGACAACAAAATGCACTTTTGGACTCTGTTGAGGCTGAAACGTCTTTTCGGAGCATAAAAGATGAAAATGCAACTTAAAGCAGTAAAACATGATGAGAGCACCAGGTACTCTTACAATATAGTACAACTTGAATGTCTGGTATTCTATGATGCATTAAATGCTTGAAATCATAGAATCTAAGTGTTTGACAACAAAATGCACTTTTGGACTCTGTTGAGGCTGAAACGTCTTTTCGGAGCATAAAAGATGGAAATGCAACTTAAAGCAGTAAAACATGATGAGAGCACCAGGTACTCTTACAATATAGTACAACTTGAATGTCTGGTATTCTATGATGCATTAAATGCTTGAAATCATAGAATCTAAGTGTTTGACAACAAAATGAACTTTTGGACTCTGTTGAGGCTGAAACGTCTTTTCGGAGCATAAAAGATGAAAATGCAACTTAAAGCAGTAAAACATGATGAGAGCACCAGGTACTCTTACAATATAGTACAACTTGAATGTCTGGTATTCTATGATGCATTAAATGCTTGAAATCATAGAATCTAAGTGTTTGACAACAAAATGCACTTTTGGACTCTGTTGAGGCTGAAACGTCTTTTCGGAGCATAAAAGATGGAAATGCAACTTAAAGCAGTAAAACATGATGAGAGCACCAGGTACTCTTACAATATAGTACAACTTGAATGTCTGGTATTCTATGATGCATTAAATGCTTGAAATCATAGAATCTAAGTGTTTGACAACAAAATGCACTTTTGGACTCTGTTGAGGCTGAAACGTCTTTTCGGAGCATAAAAGATGGAAATGCAACTTAAAGCAGTAAAACATGATGAGAGCACCAGGTACTCTTACAATATAGTACAACTTGAATGTCTGGTATTCTATGATGCATTAAATGCTTGAAATCATAGAATCTAAGTGTTTGACAACAAAATGCACTTTTGGACTCTGTTGAGCCTGAAACGTCTTTTCGGAGCATAAAAGATGGAAATGCAACTTAAAGCAGTAAAACATGATGAGAGCACCAGGTACTCTTACAATATAGTACAACTTGAATGTCTGGTATTCTATGATGCATTAAATGCTTGAAATCATAGAATCTAAGTGTTTGACAACAAAATGCACTTTTGGACTCTGTTGAGGCTGAAACGTCTTTTCGGAGCATAAAAGATGGAAATGCAACTTAAAGCAGTAAAACATGATGAGAGCACCAGGTACTCTTACAATATAGTACAACTTGAATGTCTGGTATTCTATGATGCATTAAATGCTTGAAATCATAGAATCTAAGTGTTTGACAACAAAATGCACTTTTGGACTCTGTTGAGGCTGAAACGTCTTTTCGGAGCATAAAAGATGGAAATGCAACTTAAAGCAGTAAAACATGATGAGAGCACCAGGTACTCTTACAATATAGTACAACTTGAATGTCTGGTATTCTATGATGCATTAAATGCTTGAAATCATAGAATCTAAGTGTTTGACAACAAAATGCACTTTTGGACTCTGTTGAGGCTGAAACGTCTTTTCGGAGCATAAAAGATGGAAATGCAACTTAAAGCAGTAAAACATGATGAGAGCACCAGGTACTCTTACAATATAGTACAACTTGAATGTCTGGTATTCTATGATGCATTAAATGCTTGAAATCATAGAATCTAAGTGTTTGACAACAAAATGCACTTTTGGACTCTGTTGAGGCTGAAACGTCTTTTCGGAGCATAAAAGATGGAAATGCAACTTAAAGCAGTAAAACATGATGAGAGCACCAGGTACTCTTACAATATAGTACAACTTGAATGTCTGGTATTCTATGATGCATTAAATGCTTGAAATCATAGAATCTAAGTGTTTGACAACAAAATGCACTTTTGGACTCTGTTGAGGCTGAAACGTCTTTTCGGAGCATAAAAGATGGAAATGCAACTTAAAGCAGTAAAACATGATGAGAGCACCAGGTACTCTTACAATATAGTACACCTTGAATGTCTGGTATTCTATGATGCATTAAATGCTTGAAATCATAGAATCTAAGTGTTTGACAACAAAATGCACTTTTGGACTCTGTTGAGGCTGAAACGTCTTTTCGGAGCATAAAAGATGGAAATGCAACTTAAAGCAGTAAAACATGATGAGAGCACCAGGTACTCTTACAATATAGTACAACTTGAATGTCTGGTATTCTATGATGCATTAAATGCTTGAAATCATAGAATCTAAGTGTTTGACAACAAAATGCACTTTTGGACTCTGTTGAGGCTGAAACGTCTTTTCGGAGCATAAAAGATGGAAATGCAACTTAAAGCAGTAAAACATGATGAGAGCACCAGGTACTCTTACAATATAGTACAACTTGAATGTCTGGTATTCTATGATGCATTAAATGCTTGAAATCATAGAATCTAAGTGTTTGACAACAAAATGCACTTTTGGACTCTGTTGAGGCTGAAACGTCTTTTCGGAGCATAAAAGATGGAAATGCAACTTAAAGCAGTAAAACATGATGAGAGCACCAGGTACTCTTACAATATAGTACAACTTGAATGTCTGGTATTCTATGATGCATTAAATGCTTGAAATCATAGAATCTAAGTGTTTGACAACAAAATGCACTTTTGGACTCTGTTGAGGCTGAAACGTCTTTTCGGAGCATAAAAGATGGAAATGCAACTTAAAGCAGTAAAACATGATGAGAGCACCAGGTACTCTTACAATATAGTACAACTTGAATGTCTGGTATTCTATGATGCATTAAATGCTTGAAATCATAGAATCTAAGTGTTTGACAACAAAATGCACTTTTGGACTCTGTTGAGGCTGAAACGTCTTTTCGGAGCATAAAAGATGGAAATGCAACTTAAAGCAGTAAAACATGATGAGAGCACCAGGTACTCTTACAATATAGTACAACTTGAATGTCTGGTATTCTATGATGCATTAAATGCTTGAAATCATAGAATCTAAGTGTTTGACAACAAAATGCACTTTTGGACTCTGTTGAGGCTGAAACGTCTTTTCGGAGCATAAAAGATGGAAATGCAACTTAAAGCAGTAAAACATGATGAGAGCACCAGGTACTCTTACAATATAGTACAACTTGAATGTCTGGTATTCTATGATGCATTAAATGCTTGAAATCATAGAATCTAAGTGTTTGACAACAAAATGCACTTTTGGACTCTGGTGAGGCTGAAACGTCTTTTCGGAGCATAAAAGATGGAAATGCAACTTAAAGCAGTAAAACATGATGAGAGCACCAGGTACTCTTACAATATAGTACAACTTGAATGTCTGGTATTCTATGATGCATTAAATGCTTGAAATCATAGAATCTAAGTGTTTGACAACAAAATGCACTTTTGGACTCTGTTGAGGCTGAAACGTCTTTTCGGAGCATAAAAGATGGAAATGCAACTTAAAGCAGTAAAACATGATGAGAGCACCAGGTACTCTTACAATATAGTACAACTTGAATGTCTGGTATTCTATGATGCATTAAATGCTTGAAATCATAGAATCTAAGTGTTTGACAACAAAATGCACTTTTGGACTCTGTTGAGGCTGAAACGTCTTTTCGGAGCATAAAAGATGGAAATGCAACTTAAAGCAGTAAAACATGATGAGAGCACCAGGTACTCTTACAATATAGTACAACTTGAATGTCTGGTATTCTATGATGCATTAAATGCTTGAAATCATAGAATCTAAGTGTTTGACAACAAAATGCACTTTTGGACTCTGTTGAGGCTGAAACGTCTTTTCGGAGCATAAAAGATGGAAATGCAACTTAAAGCAGTAAAACATGATGAGAGCACCAGGTACTCTTACAATATAGTACAACTTGAATGTCTGGTATTCTATGATGCATTAAATGCTTGAAATCATAGAATCTAAGTGTTTGACAACAAAATGCACTTTTGGACTCTGTTGAGCCTGAAACGTCTTTTCGGAGCATAAAAGATGGAAATGCAACTTAAAGCAGTAAAACATGATGAGAGCACCAGGTACTCTTACAATATAGTACAACTTGAATGTCTGGTATTCTATGATGCATTAAATGCTTGAAATCATAGAATCTAAGTGTTTGACAACAAAATGCACTTTTGGACTCTGTTGAGGCTGAAACGTCTTTTCGGAGCATAAAAGATGGAAATGCAACTTAAAGCAGTAAAACATGATGAGAGCACCAGGTACTCTTACAATATAGTACAACTTGAATGTCTGGTATTCTATGATGCATTAAATGCTTGAAATCATAGAATCTAAGTGTTTGACAACAAAATGCACTTTTGGACTCTGTTGAGGCTGAAACGTCTTTTCGGAGCATAAAAGATGGAAATGCAACTTAAAGCAGTAAAACATGATGAGAGCACCAGGTACTCTTACAATATAGTACAACTTGAATGTCTGGTATTCTATGATGCATTAAATGCTTGAAATCATAGAATCTAAGTGTTTGACAACAAAATGCACTTTTGGACTCTGTTGAGGCTGAAACGTCTTTTCGGAGCATAAAAGATGGAAATGCAACTTAAAGCAGTAAAACATGATGAGAGCACCAGGTACTCTTACAATATAGTACAACTTGAATGTCTGGTATTCTATGATGCATTAAATGCTTGAAATCATAGAATCTAAGTGTTTGACAACAAAATGCACTTTTGGACTCTGTTGAGCCTGAAACGTCTTTTCGGAGCATAAAAGATGGAAATGCAACTTAAAGCAGTAAAACATGATGAGAGCACCAGGTACTCTTACAATATAGTACAACTTGAATGTCTGGTATTCTATGATGCATTAAATGCTTGAAATCATAGAATCTAAGTGTTTGACAACAAAATGCACTTTTGGACTCTGTTGAGGCTGAAACGTCTTTTCGGAGCATAAAAGATGGAAATGCAACTTAAAGCAGTAAAACATGATGAGAGCACCAGGTACTCTTACAATATAGTACAACTTGAATGTCTGGTATTCTATGATGCATTAAATGCTTGAAATCATAGAATCTAAGTGTTTGACAACAAAATGCACTTTTGGACTCTGTTGAGGCTGAAACGTCTTTTCGGAGCATAAAAGATGGAAATGCAACTTAAAGCAGTAAAACATGATGAGAGCACCAGGTACTCTTACAATATAGTACAACTTGAATGTCTGGTATTCTATGATGCATTAAATGCTTGAAATCATAGAATCTAAGTGTTTGACAACAAAATGCACTTTTGGACTCTGTTGAGGCTGAAACGTCTTTTCGGAGCATAAAAGATGGAAATGCAACTTAAAGCAGTAAAACATGATGAGAGCACCAGGTACTCTTACAATATAGTACAACTTGAATGTCTGGTATTCTATGATGCATTAAATGCTTGAAATCATAGAATCTAAGTGTTTGACAACAAAATGCACTTTTGGACTCTGTTGAGGCTGAAACGTCTTTTCGGAGCATAAAAGATGGAAATGCAACTTAAAGCAGTAAAACATGATGAGAGCACCAGGTACTCTTACAATATAGTACAACTTGAATGTCTGGTATTCTATGATGCATTAAATGCTTGAAATCATAGAATCTAAGTGTTTGACAACAAAATGCACTTTTGGACTCTGTTGAGCCTGAAACGTCTTTTCGGAGCATAAAAGATGGAAATGCAACTTAAAGCAGTAAAACATGATGAGAGCACCAGGTACTCTTACAATATAGTACAACTTGAATGTCTGGTATTCTATGATGCATTAAATGCTTGAAATCATAGAATCTAAGTGTTTGACAACAAAATGCACTTTTGGACTCTGTTGAGGCTGAAACGTCTTTTCGGAGCATAAAAGATGGAAATGCAACTTAAAGCAGTAAAACATGATGAGAGCACCAGGTACTCTTACAATATAGTACAACTTGAATGTCTGGTATTCTATGATGCATTAAATGCTTGAAATCATAGAATCTAAGTGTTTGACAACAAAATGCACTTTTGGACTCTGTTGAGCCTGAAACGTCTTTTCGGAGCATAAAAGATGGAAATGCAACTTAAAGCAGTAAAACATGATGAGAGCACCAGGTACTCTTACAATATAGTACAACTTGAATGTCTGGTATTCTATGATGCATTAAATGCTTGAAATCATAGAATCTAAGTGTTTGACAACAAAATGCACTTTTGGACTCTGTTGAGCCTGAAACGTCTTTTCGGAGCATAAAAGATGGAAATGCAACTTAAAGCAGTAAAACATGATGAGAGCACCAGGTACTCTTACAATATAGTACAACTTGAATGTCTGGTATTCTATGATGCATTAAATGCTTGAAATCATAGAATCTAAGTGTTTGACAACAAAATGCACTTTTGGACTCTGTTGAGGCTGAAACGTCTTTTCGGAGCATAAAAGATGGAAATGCAACTTAAAGCAGTAAAACATGATGAGAGCACCAGGTACTCTTACAATATAGTACAACTTGAATGTCTGGTATTCTATGATGCATTAAATGCTTGAAATCATAGAATCTAAGTGTTTGACAACAAAATGCACTTTTGGACTCTGTTGAGGCTGAAACGTCTTTTCGGAGCATAAAAGATGGAAATGCAACTTAAAGCAGTAAAACATGATGAGAGCACCAGGTACTCTTACAATATAGTACAACTTGAATGTCTGGTATTCTATGATGCATTAAATGCTTGAAATCATAGAATCTAAGTGTTTGACAACAAAATGCACTTTTGGACTCTGTTGAGGCTGAAACGTCTTTTCGGAGCATAAAAGATGGAAATGCAACTTAAAGCAGTAAAACATGATGAGAGCACCAGGTACTCTTACAATATAGTACAACTTGAATGTCTGGTGCATTAAATGCTTGAAATCATAGAATCTAAGTGTTTGACAACAAAATGCACTTTTGGACTCT
The DNA here is from genome assembly GCF_910589615.1 of Taurulus bubalis. Lineage (NCBI taxonomy): Eukaryota > Metazoa > Chordata > Actinopteri > Perciformes > Cottidae > Taurulus > Taurulus bubalis. Next base: position 4,997,490 of record NC_136591.1, read on the forward strand.
GTTGAGGCTGAAACATCTTTTCGGAGCATAAAAGATGGAAATGCAACTTAAAGCAGTAAAACATGATGAGAGCACCAGGTACTCTTACAATATAGTACAACTTGAATGTCTGGTATTCTATGATGCATTAAATGCTTGAAATCATAGAATCTAAGTGTTTGACAACAAAATGCACTTTTGGACTCTGTTGAGGCTGAAACGTCTTTTCGGAGCATAAAAGATGGAAATGCAACTTAAAGCAGTAAAACATGATGAGAGCACCAGGTACTCTTACAATATAGTACAACTTGAATGTCTGGTGCATTAAATGCTTGAAATCATAGAATCTAAGTGTTTGACAACAAAATGCACTTTTGGACTCTGTTGAGGCTGAAACGTCTTTTCGGAGCATAAAAGATGGAAATGCAACTTAAAGCAGTAAAACATGATGAGAGCACCAGGTACTCTTACAATATAGTACAACTTGGATGTCTGGTATTCTATGATGCATTAAATGCTTGAAATCATAGAATCTAAGTGTTTGACAACAAAATGCACTTTTGGACTCTGTTGAGGCTGAAACGTCTTTTCGGAGCATAAAAGATGGAAATGCAACTTAAAGCAGTAAAACATGATGAGAGCACCAGGTACTCTTACAATATAGTACAACTTGAATGTCTGGTATTCTATGATGCATTAAATGCTTGAAATCATAGAATCTAAGTGTTTGACAACAAAATGCACTTTTGGACTCTGTTGAGGCTGAAACGTCTTTTCGGAGCATAAAAGATGGAAATGCAACTTAAAGCAGTAAAACATGATGAGAGCACCAGGTACTCTTACAATATAGTACAACTTGAATGTCTGGTATTCTATGATGCATTAAATGCTTGAAATCATAGAATCTAAGTGTTTGACAACAAAATGCACTTTTGGACTCTGTTGAGGCTGAAACGTCTTTTCGGAGCATAAAAGATGGAAATGCAACTTAAAGCAGTAAAAACATGATGAGAGCACCAGGTACTCTTACAATATAGTACAACTTGAATGTCTGGTATTCTATGATGCATTAAATGCTTGAAATCATAGAATCTAAGTGTTTGACAACAAAATGCACTTTTGGACTCTGTTGAGCCTGAAACGTCTTTTCGGAGCATAAAAGATGGAAATGCAACTTAAAGCAGTAAAACATGATGAGAGCACCAGGTACTCTTACAATATAGTACAACTTGAATGTCTGGTATTCTATGATGCATTAAATGCTTGAAATCATACAATCTAAGTGTTTGACAACAAAATGCACTTTTGGACTCTGTTGAGGCTGAAACGTCTTTTCGGAGCATAAAAGATGGAAATGCAACTTAAAGCAGTAAAACATGATGAGAGCACCAGGTACTCTTACAATATAGTACAACTTGAATGTCTGGTGCATTAAATGCTTGAAATCATAGAATCTAAGTGTTTGACAACAAAATGCACTTTTGGACTCTGTTGAGGCTGAAACGTCTTTTCGGAGCATAAAAGATGGAAATGCAACTTAAAGCAGTAAAACATGATGAGAGCACCAGGTACTCTTACAATATAGTACAACTTGAATGTCTGGTATTCTATGATGCATTAAATGCTTGAAATCATAGAATCTAAGTGCTTGACAACAAAATGCACTTTTGGACTCTGTTGAGGCTGAAACGTCTTTTCGGAGCATAAAAGATGGAAATGCAACTTAAAGCAGTAAAACATGATGAGAGCACCAGGTACTCTTACAATATAGTACAACTTGAATGTCTGGTGCATTAAATGCTTGAAATCATAGAATCTAAGTGTTTGACAACAAAATGCACTTTTGGACTCTGTTGAGGCTGAAACGTCTTTTCGGAGCATAAAAGATGGAAATGCAACTTAAAGCAGTAAAACATGATGAGAGCACCAGGTACTCTTACAATATAGTACAACTTGAATGTCTGGTATTCTATGATGCATTAAATGCTTGAAATCATAGAATCTAAGTGCTTGACAACAAAATGCACTTTTGGACTCTGTTGAGGCTGAAACGTCTTTTCGGAGCATAAAAGATGGAAATGCAACTTAAAGCAGTAAAACATGATGAGAGCACCAGGTACTCTTACAATATAGTACAACTTGAATGTCTGGTGCATTAAATGCTTGAAATCATAGAATCTAAGTGTTTGACAACAAAATGCACTTTTGGACTCTGTTGAGGCTGAAACGTCTTTTCGGAGCATAAAAGATGGAAATGCAACTTAAAGCAGTAAAACATGATGAGAGCACCAGGTACTCTTACAATATAGTACAACTTGAATGTCTGGTATTCTATGATGCATTAAATGCTTGAAATCATAGAATCTAAGTGTTTGACAACAAAATGCACTTTTGGACTCTGTTGAGGCTGAAACGTCTTTTCGGAGCATAAAAGATGGAAATGCAACTTAAAGCAGTAAAACATGATGAGAGCACCAGGTACTCTTACAATATAGTACAACTTGAATGTCTGGTATTCTATGATGCATTAAATGCTTGAAATCATAGAATCTAAGTGTTTGACAACAAAATGCACTTTTGGACTCTGTTGAGGCTGAAACGTCTTTTCGGAGCATAAAAGATGGAAATGCAACTTAAAGCAGTAAAACATGATGAGAGCACCAGGTACTCTTACAATATAGTACAACTTGAATGTCTGGTATTCTATGATGCATTAAATGCTTGAAATCATAGAATCTAAGTGTTTGACAACAAAATGCACTTTTGGACTCTGTTGAGGCTGAAACGTCTTTTCGGAGCATAAAAGATGGAAATGCAACTTAAAGCAGTAAAACATGATGAGAGCACCAGGTACTCTTACAATATAGTACAACTTGAATGTCTGGTATTCTATGATGCATTAAATGCTTGAAATCATAGAATCTAAGTGTTTGACAACAAAATGCACTTTTGGACTCTGTTGAGGCTGAAACGTCTTTTCGGAGCATAAAAGATGGAAATGCAACTTAAAGCAGTAAAACATGATGAGAGCACCAGGTACTCTTACAATATAGTACAACTTGAATGTCTGGTATTCTATGATGCATTAAATGCTTGAAATCATAGAATCTAAGTGTTTGACAACAAAATGCACTTTTGGACTCTGTTGAGGCTGAAACGTCTTTTCGGAGCATAAAAGATGGAAATGCAACTTAAAGCAGTAAAACATGATGAGAGCACCAGGTACTCTTACAATATAGTACAACTTGAATGTCTGGTATTCTATGATGCATTAAATGCTTGAAATCATAGAATCTAAGTGTTTGACAACAAAATGCACTTTTGGACTCTGTTGAGGCTGAAACGTCTTTTCGGAGCATAAAAGATGGAAATGCAACTTAAAGCAGTAAAACATGATGAGAGCACCAGGTACTCTTACAATATAGTACAACTTGAATGTCTGGTATTCTATGATGCATTAAATGCTTGAAATCATAGAATCTAAGTGTTTGACAACAAAATGCACTTTTGGACTCTGTTGAGGCTGAAACGTCTTTTCGGAGCATAAAAGATGGAAATGCAACTTAAAGCAGTAAAACATGATGAGAGCACCAGGTACTCTTACAATATAGTACAACTTGAATGTCTGGTATTCTATGATGCATTAAATGCTTGAAATCATAGAATCTAAGTGTTTGACAACAAAATGCACTTTTGGACTCTGTTGAGGCTGAAACGTCTTTTCGGAGCATAAAAGATGGAAATGCAACTTAAAGCAGTAAAACATGATAAGAGCACCAGGTACTCTTACAATATAGTACAACTTGAATGTCTGGTATTCTATGATGCATTAAATGCTTGAAATCATAGAATCTAAGTGTTTGACAACAAAATGCACTTTTGGACTCTGTTGAGGCTGAAACGTCTTTTCGGAGCATAAAAGATGGAAATGCAACTTAAAGCAGTAAAACATGATGAGAGCACCAGGTACTCTTACAATATAGTACAACTTGAATGTCTGGTATTCTATGATGCATTAAATGCTTGAAATCATAGAATCTAAGTGTTTGACAACAAAATGCACTTTTGGACTCTGTTGAGGCTGAAACGTCTTTTCGGAGCATAAAAGATGGAAATGCAACTTAAAGCAGTAAAACATGATGAGAGCACCAGGTACTCTTACAATATAGTACAACTTGAATGTCTGGTGCATTAAATGCTTGAAATCATAGAATCTAAGTGTTTGACAACAAAATGCACTTTTGGACTCTGTTGAGGCTGAAACGTCTTTTCGGAGCATAAAAGATGGAAATGCAACTTAAAGCAGTAAAACATGATGAGAGCACCAGGTACTCTTACAATATAGTACAACTTGAATGTCTGGTATTCTATGATGCATTAAATGCTTGAAATCATAGAATCTAAGTGTTTGACAACAAAATGCACTTTTGGACTCTGTTGAGGCTGAAACGTCTTTTCGGAGCATAAAAGATGGAAATGCAACTTAAAGCAGTAAAACATGATAAGAGCACCAGGTACTCTTACAATATAGTACAACTTGAATGTCTGGTATTCTATGATGCATTAAATGCTTGAAATCATAGAATCTAAGTGTTTGACAACAAAATGCACTTTTGGACTCTGTTGAGGCTGAAACGTCTTTTCGGAGCATAAAAGATGGAAATGCAACTTAAAGCAGTAAAACATGATGAGAGCACCAGGTACTCTTACAATATAGTACAACTTGAATGTCTGGTATTCTATGATGCATTAAATGCTTGAAATCATAGAATCTAAGTGTTTGACAACAAAATGCACTTTTGGACTCTGTTGAGGCTGAAACGTCTTTTCGGAGCATAAAAGATGGAAATGCAACTTAAAGCAGTAAAACATGATGAGAGCACCAGGTACTCTTACAATATAGTACAACTTGAATGTCTGGTGCATTAAATGCTTGAAATCATAGAATCTAAGTGTTTGACAACAAAATGCACTTTTGGACTCTGTTGAGGCTGAAACGTCTTTTCGGAGCATAAAAGATGGAAATGCAACTTAAAGCAGTAAAACATGATGAGAGCACCAGGTACTCTTACAATATAGTACAACTTGAATGTCTGGTATTCTATGATGCATTAAATGCTTGAAATCATAGAATCTAAGTGTTTGACAACAAAATGCACTTTTGGACTCTGTTGAGGCTGAAACGTCTTTTCGGAGCATAAAAGATGGAAATGCAACTTAAAGCAGTAAAACATGATGAGAGCACCAGGTACTCTTACAATATAGTACAACTTGAATGTCTGGTATTCTATGATGCATTAAATGCTTGAAATCATAGAATCTAAGTGTTTGACAACAAAATGCACTTTTGGACTCTGTTGAGGCTGAAACGTCTTTTCGGAGCATAAAAGATGGAAATGCAACTTAAAGCAGTAAAACATGATGAGAGCACCAGGTACTCTTACAATATAGTACAACTTGAATGTCTGGTATTCTATGATGCATTAAATGCTTGAAATCATAGAATCTAAGTGTTTGACAACAAAATGCACTTTTGGACTCTGTTGAGGCTGAAACGTCTTTTCGGAGCATAAAAGATGGAAATGCAACTTAAAGCAGTAAAACATGATGAGAGCACCAGGTACTCTTACAATATAGTACAACTTGAATGTCTGGTATTCTATGATGCATTAAATGCTTGAAATCATAGAATCTAAGTGTTTGACAACAAAATGCACTTTTTGACTCTTTTGAGGCTGAAACGTCTTTTCGGAGCATAAAAGATGGAAATGCAACTTAACCCTCCCGTTGTCCTCAGTGTCAAAATGACCCTCGTGCAAGTGTATGTGTACGTGTCAATATCCCTCCGTTGTCTTGGGGTCAAAATGACCCCCGTGCAAGTGTATGTGTACGTGTCAATATCCCTCCCGTTGTCTTGGGGTCAAAATGACCCTCGTGCAAGTGTATGTGTACGTGTCAATATCCCTCCGTTGTTTTGGGGTCAAAAAGACCCGCGTACGAGCGATCCTCCCGCTGTCCCCTGGGTCAAAAAGACCCACGTACGAGCGATCCTCCCGCTGTCCCCTGGGTCAAAAAGACCCGCGTACTCGGAAAGTGGTTGTAACTGTATGTATTTTAGAGGTGTGTCATAACATTGGGGTGTGTTTAAATATTTGTATATATAGGGGTCCGTGACCCATGTTATTTCATTCACTTCTGGACCTTCTGACTGCTGCTGTTGCTGCTGCTGCTGTTTTGTGCGAGTTCCTTTGGATGTCGTCTCCCGCTTATCTGGAAAAGACCCCAACGGGCAGTGCGATAGGTATTTCTGCAGGCCGCAGACCTGGCGATTCCGGTGTGAAAGCGCCCGTGGCCAAGAGACGCCAGACGGGTCTCTCGTCACCGGCTCAGGGAGGCGGAACTGCACAGCCGCCACGGCAGAGCTGCCCCTCATCTCTGCCCCCATTTCAGCAGAGCTCCCCTTCGTCACCGGCTCAGGAGTGCGGGACCGCACCTCCGTCGCCGGCCTCATCTCACCAGAGCACAGCCTCAACCGCATCTGCGTCTCCACCGTCTAGCGACGAGGATATCGGGTTTGCCAGCGACGAGGGCCTTCAAGGCCCTGTAGCCAACGGTGGCAACTATACAACAGCAGTCTTCTCGTCAGCATTCCGAAAGGGTGTTCGCATCAGCGTGCTACATTTCCTGAACAAGGTCATGACTAGTTACCGCGAGGAGGTCTGCAATGGATGTCAGACTGCTCATGGCAGTCAGAAGCAGCATCCTTGTTTGTTGCCTATAGAGGATGGTTTTTATAGGGAGCACTTCAAACAACTGAGGCAACGTGTGTGGAATGCTGGTTTTGTGCCCGCCATCAGTCTCTATCTGGGGTATAATGGGATCCATGCCACCTACGATCGCATCCGAGGAGCTGCAGAAGTGATCATGCACGATCTGAGATGTGGTGACGCTTCTGACATCAGTGACACCTATTATGGCATGCTCGACGACAAACCTGACAAATTCGACACACTGAAAACGGTTGAAAAATGCTGGGAGGAGACATGTATGTATTGATGTGTTTTGTGCAACAGTAAGAAACAAAATAAAAGATGTGGTAACAGTGACAGTTGTGATCATTCGTACACCATCACGAGCCCAAGTCAAAAAAATGTCATTAGGTATCAAGATATGAAAGCTTCGCACGCAAAAAAACAACAACAATGATCACAGGACACAGAGAGTTGTATTTTTTTTTGAAGCCTCGGTTTATTTTATTTTATTTAGTCATCACTTCCAGTGTTACAAGCAACGGCACGCGCACACACATATTAGGCACGGGATCAGGGGTTTAAATTCAGGCGGCCGAGAGTATGTCTGTCCTCTTCAGGACCACGGACAGCGTTGCAGGTGTGTGTGTGTGTGTGTGTGTGTGTGTGCGTGCGTACGTGCCGGAAGATAATACATACTAACTAAAACTGTCTGGTGCCCAGTGTTTAGATATTGTCCGTACCCGGTCTCAAGTTGTGTGCTGCTGATGGTGGCCTGTCCACCACTCTCAACAGCTCATATGACAGCGCGGTGATTCACCAGAGGTCAGCTCGTCGAAATGTTGGTCGGCCCAGTGCGACACCTATTATGGCATGCTCGACGACAAACCTGACAAATTCGACACACTGAAAATGGTTGAAAAAAAAGAAACAAAATAAAGGATGTTGTAACAGTGACAGTTGTGATCATTCGTACACCATCACGAGCCCAAGTCAAAAAAAATGTCAATAGGTATCAAGATATGAAAGCTTCGCACCCAAAAAAAAAAAAAAACAACGATCACAGGACACAGAGAGTTGTATTTTTTTTTTAAGCCTCGGTTTATTTTATTTTATTTAGTCATCACTTCCAGTGTTACAAGCAACGGCACGCGCACACGCATATTAGATAGTGGGCCAAATGGATTCTAAACAGTGCTGTATACATAGTCGCGTCCAAGAAGAACAATGAGGCAAATATACGATAATGTTATGTTTATGTTAAGTCATTTAGATCAAGTCTTATACATATTCTTGTGCAATACTGTCACTATTTTGTGCCTTATTTATTTTTTTGGGCCTTAAGCTTATTTCATTTTATTTTTTTTCCTTAAAGTTTATTGTAGTTATTGTAATTCTGTGTTAGGAGGACCCATCAAAATAAGCTTTTCGTTGTACAGAATAACTGCCTGTTATCTGTGAATATGACATTAAAACTATCTCTTGGTCTCTTAAAATACCTGGGAATACACCTCAACACCAAACGAAATTTCACTACATGCTTTACGTTAGTATTTCAATGTTTGTGACAAATAAACCTCCTTCTTGTATCAATAAAAGGCAGTAATTGTACTTATACCAATGACCATTTGTTTGTTCATTCATTCATTCTTCCACAAATGAAAACACTGATCAACCATAAAAACAATCTTTATGAAAAATATGATATATACAACTGTACAAAACAGAATAAGGAACAGATTAAGGACACTCAGCCCTCACTGTCAGTGTCAGGACAGTCATCTTCCAGTTCCTCAGTTTCTTTTGTGTTGGCACAATTACAACAACGACATAAGTCTGTGCAACACAGTCCTGCAGAAAAACAGGAACATCTGCCTGTCTCACAGGCACTTTTGCAGCCGCAGTGTATCACATGCAAAACACTGTCAGGGGCCGGCTTTCTGGTCCTCCAGGTGACGTGCAAGGTCCCATCCTCTATTTGCCAACCATATCCAGCAGGTGATGGAGCTAACTAGATTGTATAGTGCAAGGGGAACAACGGTTTGTGCTTCAGTGACATTCACATTTTCAGAAGTTGGAGGCCATTGGCATGACATGCCAGGAGTGTCACTAAGATGTCTTTTTAAGAACAACGCTGCTGTATATAGTGTCCTTACGTCCTCTTGTGTTGTTTGGCACTTTGTTGTCCCTTGTTCAGTCTCGCTGTCCGTCTGGCTCAACTCACTAGACTGTGTGGTTTCCGCACCTGATGGATAAGGTAGCATGTCCACGAGTGTATCTGTTGACAGAGTCTCTGCAAAAACCAGCTCGGAGATGTTGCGCTTGGTGGGGATGTGAAACACCAGTTGGGGGAAATCACGAGTCAGCCTCTTCTTCAACATATCCTGCCTGAAACACAACAAAACAGTGACAATTAAGAGTCACAGAAGTACCATCAAGAGCAGAGAGTGGTGGAGGTGGTACAAGACATTTCAGGCTAGAACCTATCTGCCATACAGCACATTTAACACCAAAGATGCCCAAGAAAGGCACACAACATCACAAACCACACACACACACACACACACACACACACACACATACACACACACACACACGCACACGCAGTTCTCCTTGGTGCCGACTGGTACATGTCTGTGCAAACAGCAAGACTTAAAAACTGTTTCTCCAAACAAGCCTGTCACACACATTTTGTGTAAAGCTGGCCTTGCACATGACAAATAATAAGACTTGAGAGAAAAATGCATAGCAGTTACCTGTAGTCTGAAGCATCAAGACCTTCATTTGCTTTCACCAGTTCAATGAAGGCCTTCCTCAGCTGGCCCATTCTCAGCACCTCTTTGTTGACAAGCAGCCTTTGGCGAATGATCCTCTCACAGAATAGCTTATAGCTGACATCAAACATGGGCTCATTCCTAAAACACATATGAATGAGAAGTAAAGAAATGAATAAGTGTTGTGATTGTGTGCACATACAACAGAATGCAGATTGAATGTTTACTTTTATAATGTCAAGTTAGTAGCTCCTTGAAATGCAATATAATAAATAACTTACTGTTCTTTCTCTGGTTTTTCAGGCCTCGTCAAAAACCTGGTGTACTGATTGTTACATATATATAATCTAAATGAAATTATATTTCATTTAGATTTTTTTGTGCATGCGCAAATAGACTGAATTTGCACCTCTGCATTTATAAAGCAATATAATGGTGGCAATGTTTTTCAGGCTTTTCCCCTCAAGCTTATTTTAGCTTTTAATTCCCTCAACATGTCCTACCAGGAATACACAGAATCAAAAGGTCAATCAGAAAGGGTCAATACAATTGTGATCAATTTTCTGTTTGTGTTTGATTATCAAGATGTACTTGAAGTCAAAACTATAGGATTGCAATGTACAGAGAAAAACACTATAGGACTAGATCCAGGTAAGCAGGTTAACAACTACAGATAGCCACATTCTGTAACTACCTGCACTTACATTGCCTCCGTGCATCATTTACTTTGAGCTAAACTCCTTGATGTAATCCTGCAGTCGTTGAGAGACACGTTACTTGCCAGAGTGAGAAATAAAAAATAGGTTTTTTTTTTTTTTAAAGCCAAATTATTTGGGGGGGCTGAAGTGACTGACTGGTGTCACGGATGAGCTCGCTTCAAGGATTAATTTAAAGGGATATATTTCTCTGTGTGATTCAATGCAGGTCGATATTAGAAACACAGCTGTCTCTTTTAAATGTTTTTTCTGAAAATATTAGCGTACGTCTGACACGACGTGGAGTCAACGCTGCCCTGAGACTACAGCGAGTGTTCACTGCCCTCTAGTGGTCACAGTGGAGAACTGCAATACTAAATCATTGTAAATATCTATAAGTGCAACTCATTGGTTGAGTGATTTCTACAATGACAACATGGACACTCGTACTCCTGGTCGCTGCATTAGTAGAGAGACTTTTTAATAACAGTTTTAACTTTTCCTTTGTGGTGTCGTCATCACATCTGGGCTGCACAGCGCCTCTCTGCTCTTCCATGGACTGCAGCTGCACCGATGCTCTCTGCGGTCCGGTGCTAATTGGATGACTTAAATGAGTTAAAAGCAAGAAAACGTCTCAATCGCAGCGCAGACAAACGGAATACGTCTCCTGTATTTTGCAGTCTGCAGTGCGTTCGGTCCAAGCAGTGGGTCGGGGCGGTGCCTCTTGGCCTGGTGATGGGAGGGGACCCGCCGCCATGTCCTGATGGTGAGGAAGAGGAGGAGAGCTTGACTGCCAGACTGACGTGGCACCATCGCATACAGGCACAGAGAGCCATTGCAGGTAAAATGATGATGTGTGTGTAGAGAAACCCGTATTGAATTATATTCTAGTACCTGTAATGGAAATAATTCTATGTCTTGGGTGGAGAGTTCAAAGGTTTCAATCAAAATATGACAAACAGACAAACAGAGTTTCTCCGGTCAAAAGAAAATGGCTCTGTTCGTTTATTCATGCTTGCGCAAGCAGGGAGAAATCTTAACAGCCATGAATCATCGATGTCTGTCAGGGTTTTTCAACCACACTCATCAATTTGACAGTCAGTTATATACTTTTCAAATGACCATCCTTTTAAGACCCATCTCATCTCTCATTGGTTCCCACTATACCACATGTGATATACATTGAACTGTGTGTTCCACGTGTCTTGTACTTTGATCCATCTATAGTATATTTCCAACCAATCCACTGTCTTCACATACATCAGATCACGTATAGAAAGATGACGGCGTCCTTACATCAGCCTATTTGTCAATCGATTATATATACCTTTGAACGTCCTTTTACCAGATAATCAGAGTTCTTATCAGCTGGTTTGAACTTGAGTACCTTCAACCCCTATGTTATCAGTTTCTCCACGTCCTTGTAGTTAGCCATTATCTGAACATACACATTATTACCCCCATGTTCAATCAATGAATGTATATTAAAATACAGCATATACATATTTTGATATTTTTTACATAAATGTTTAATGTATCTTGTTTAATATTTAGCATAGTAGCTGCAATATTCATACGTTTTAGTTTGGCGTGTTAGCTGCAATATGAATTTCTGTAATTTGCTTCAGACTGAATGCTGCTGTAATTTTCTTTTTGTCTCCCCATTTCCCTTCCAGAGTCTCTAGTCGGTGGGACTCCATCAAACGTCGTGCCTGCTGAGATCGCCGCTCCATCAGGAATCGTGGTTGTCCCTGAAGAGGCCACGCTGTTAATGGAGGGTGTCGCGAAGGGAGGATACCCCGTAGACATCGGCCAATCAACTGTCGACTTGACAAGCCTTGGCCAGTCAGATTTAGGATGTGCCAACGCTTTAATCGAATCTGGACTAGAGCCTGGTGCTGTTGCACAGTTCGAAGTGGGGTACACAGTTCTGGAAACACAGGAGTCCTACAGTGAAGAACAGGACTTTTCTTCGAGCATCACCGAGGTAATCTGGCCGATGGAGATGGCAGAGTTGGTGGACATCTTGCCTACTCTCAGTCTTATTGAGGAGGAGGCCCCCAGTGGCCCGTCCACACCGTCAGTACTGGATATGCTGGAGAGCTTTGGACTGGGGATCGGCGAAAGCAACACCTTCTTTGACTTTGAGAATTCAGCCGGTGGTGTGTCACAGCCCAGTAGTGTGACAGAGACTCACTGTGAGAGCACCGACACGTCTGCCTCCCAGGCCACAGTGGATGGCACAGGGAATGGCACAGGCGGTAATGTGCCTGTTTTGAGCTGGAACCTGCAGCGTTTCTGTATCCTTTGGATACAGAAACGCTGCAGGTTCCACGCAAGGGAGCGAGCTTTCCATTGAGAAACCAGGTGGAGTGGGACACACCAGCTGACACTTCATACTGACATCAACTCAAGACCCAGCCTTTCTTCGACCTCGTATCAATTAAAAAACAAATCAGTGGGCTGCAGCACCGTTCATTTACGGACAGAGAATCCTAGTTCGAAATGGCATTTTTAATATGTGTCCAACTGGCCGGTTAACATTAACTGTCGCGGAGAAAAATTCAAGTGACATCTAGATTTGACTTCATCTTTCACACGATTTATGATATTTGCACATTTCTGGCCGTGTAGTTTGTCTTTTCTAATGTCAATCAGAGCTTATTGTGCGGACAAACTAAGCTAAAGTAGTAAACTCCATCCCTCACTACAGCATGAAGCAACATTGCTGCTTGATGGAGCTCATAAATAAACGCATTGCATACAATTCAGTGCAATGGAAGTGCCGTCTATAAAACGCTGTTATTCTGAATGTCGTTAAATCGTTTCTTTTTGGTTTACCTGTGCGCACTTTTGGCATTACGAAACAGTAGCACGATTTATAGTTCTGTAGATTTTACATGAACTGCTAGTTTGCCAGTTCGGATATCTAGATCGATACCTAGTGAGAGAAAACATGCAATTCAGACAAGGAAGGGAAGCCGGAGCCAAAATGCGGGTGCTGCCAGAATACTCAAGATGTCAACTTTCAGTTGTGAGAAGGACGTAGAAGAGGATTTCTTCTTCCATTTCGTCAGATTTTATTTTCACACAAATGGTCCTTCACTACAAAGGCGTATTCACAGGTTTTCAAAAGTGCTCATTCGTTTCTGTTATTTGCCTTCTATGTAGCATAGCATGCACATTGTTTTCTGGCTCTCAGTTAGTCAGGGAAATTGCAAAACATTCAAATTCACACATTCATGTCAGATCTTTTTTTTTGCCTTAGAGGAGATTTGGCCTTACAATGTTTGCATTTTTATTTATTGTATCTTTACCTCCTCCTGCACGGCATCCAGTCAACCAGAGATTGAGCTATAGCCAAGGAAACATGCAGACTGAACAAATGTGTTGGAAAGATTGGGAATAGAAGAATAGAGCAGGAGAGCTCAGTGCCTTTTAAACTAAAGTCCATAAATTTTTAATTAGGAGGCATTATCTTTTGTAGGAATGAGATTAATAAACAAAGAATGGCCATACAGGTGTTAGACTGTTAAGTGGGCTGAAACAGCCCAAACTGTTGTTGTTAAAAATACTATTAAACAATAACTGTGATCACATACTGCTTCAGCATTCCATGTTTAATTTCCTAAACTTCTTTCCTTTCCTGTGTAATCGCCACGTTTCAAGGCCCTGCTGCACTTCAACAGGTGTTCTCACTTGTCCTGCCTAATTAGCGCTCTTCTTCCTGTGGGCGTCTCCATAATGTGATTGACGTCAAATCAAACACCAGTTGCGCTCGTTCAGACCTTCATGTGATAAGGTAATACGATATATTACATTTCTAATTATCTTAGTTCCACTGATTAGGAGCTCGAAGCAGAACGTTATCATTTGTTTTCCATCTAAAATTAACCTTCACAATTACAATCACAATTCCAGAGTTTGGACCCTTTCCCATCAGCTCTGTTAAAAACAAACACCTCTGCCATCACTTCACTAATCACCAAGATCATAAACCACTCCCTCCTGGCCGGCCATATTCCATCTGCGTTAAAAACTGCTGTCATCAGACCACTACTAAAAAAAAACACCCTGGATCCAGAAGTTTTCTCCAACTACAGGCCCATTTCAAATCTTCCATTTCTGTCCAAAGTTCTGGAAAAGGCAGTTGCAGCACAACTTCACGATCACCTCAAAGACAAAAACCTTTTTGAGAAGTTTCAGTCTGGTTTCCGCCCTGGCCATAGCACTGAAACAGCCTTGGTCAGGGTCACAAATGACCTCATGATGGCAGCAGATACCGGTTCCCCATCTCTACTCATCCTCCTTGACCTAACAGCTGCTTTTGATACAATTGGCCACAACATCCTCCTTCACCGTCTGAAATACACTATTGGACTCTCTAATAAAATACATAACTGGTTCACCTCATATCTATCCGACAGAACGGAATATGTTACCCTGGGCAAAGCAAAATCAAACACCCACAACGTCACCTGTGGTGTCCCCCAGGGCTCAGTGCTGGGCCCCACTCTCTTCACCCTCTATCTGCTTCCCCTGGGTAATATAATCAGCAGACATGGGGTATCCTATCACTGCTATGCTGATGACACACAGCTCTATATGAGGACAACCCCCACTTCTTCTGATTCCCACTCTATGTCCACACTCACCACCTGCCTGGAGGACATAGAGACGTGGATGAAACTCAATTTTCTTCAGCTAAACAGTTCAAAAACAGAAGCCATCCTAGTTGGCACACCACATCAGCTCCGCTCTTCCACCATCACCTGCATCACCTTCTCGGGTCAAAACGTCCCTCTCTCCACATCTGTCACCAACCTTGGTGTTAAAATGGACCTCAATCTCACTTTTGACACCCACATCAAACACCTCTGCAAGACAGCTTTCTATCACCTCAGGAACATCGCCAAACTCCGTCCAACACTCACCCTGACAGATGCAGAGACACTTGTCCACGCCTTTGTATCGTCTAGGCTGGATTACTGTAATGCTCTACTCACCGGAATCTCTAACAGGAACATCCAGAGACTACAACATATTCAAAACAGCGCTGCCAGGATCCTGCTAAGAGTCCACAAATACGACCACATCACCCCCGTTCTGAAATCCCTACACTGGCTCCCCATCCCACACAGAATTGAGTATAAACTCTCCCTCCTCACTCATCAGTGCATTCACGGACATGCCCCCCAATACCTAAAAGAACTACTCACCCCCCAGACCTCCTCATTCAACCTCCGTTCTGCAAACAAAAATACCCTACAAGTCCCCAGAACCAAGCTCCGCACTATGGGCGATCGGACCTTTTCCTCTGCAGCTCCGAGGCTGTGGAATACCCTCCCCGACCATCTGAGGGCCCCACAGACTGCAGAGGCTTTTAAACGGGACCTAAAAACTCACCTTTTTAAGAAAGCTTACTGCTAAAATATCTTTTATGGGCTTTGCTTTTAAATATATCTTAAAAAATGTTCCTGTTTTAATCTGCTCTGTAGCACTTTGAGATTGCTCAAATATAAAGTTCATTACAAATGCAATGTATTATTATTATTATTATTATTATTATTATTATTATTATAAACACTGTGTCGTGTCTTAAATGAAGCCAAAGATGGAACTGATTATTCCGCCGATGTTTTAGCTGTCGTCTTTCCTGGATTGTTTCTTTGACCAGACTGTCTTTTTGTGTCGGGGATATATAAACATAAAAGAAAAAAAAGAATGGGATGGGAGGGAAGCAGTAGAGCGTGTTGAACTTCTGTCAAAGATAAATCTCTTTTTTTACACTTGCAAATGTTTTAGTACAGTAAGTTGAATTGCTCACCATTTTTATGACATTACCTTTATTATAACATGTGAATTCTCTCAATTCAAAGGTGTGGCTATGTTCTTTGTTACCAATCCACACGGGCCGCATCACACCAGGATGTTTACCTTTCTGTAGGGCACACACACACTCACACACTCACACACAAGTGCTGGTGCATTGTGCTGACGTAAAACAGAGATAACATTAGATGCACAATGTAAAAAAGAAAGACTTTCACACATCACCCCTCTACATTGATCAAAGGTTTTAAATTGCAACGAGGGACACTTGACTGTTCATTGAGGAGTTTTCAGGAAGGTTTTCCTGTGCTTGTAAAGCACCTTGCTCCCTTCCCTCACAGCTCCTCCCACCGCTTTGGCGGCTGCAGTGATGGAGAGCGGCGACGCTGCCAAAGCCCCCGCTCTCTCCACCACCTTCACCGTCTTCACAATCCTCCCTTTCCTGTCGTCGTCGTCGTCTTTCCCCATGATCCCGGCTCCTTCTGCGGCGCCTTTCCCCAAAGCGGTGACGCGTCACAGACTGAGGGGCAAAATGGCACGTCATATTACATGTATATTATCATTTTGTAATAATATAAATTATATTTAAAAGCAGATATTTAAAGAAAACATTTTAGTTAGATTTCAGATCATATTTGTGCTCTTAATTATTAGTTTATTTCATTGATATGACACAATATGATTATTATTGTTGTTTTTAGTAATAGCATGTAAGACTTGTGTAACAATAACAGTAATCGACATACCTGCATGTGACGCAGCATTTTCAGATGACGACATCCCAACAGAGAAACTACAATAACGTCTTTTGGCTTGGTGGCTGTTTTTTTAGTTTTTTTGGTGAGCGAAAATACAGGAGACGTATTCCGTTTGTCTACGCTGCGATTGAGACGTTTTCTTGCTTTTAACTCATTTAAGTCATTCAATTAGCACCGGACCGCAGAGAGCATCGGTGCAGCTGCAGTCCATGGAAGAGCAGAGAGGCGCTGTGCAGCCCAGATGGGATGACGACACCACAAAGGAAAAGTTAAAACTGTTATTAAAACGTCTCTCTACTAATGCAGCGACCAGCAGTACTAGTGTCACTGTTGTCATTGTAGAAATCACTCAACCAATGAGTTGCACAGTGAATACGGCATGTCCGACAACGAGAACGGCGGCGCCGCCACACCGAACGCCGGTGCTAACGACATGGCTAACGTCTACGCCGCTACCGTCAAGTTGCCGGACTTTTGGCAGCATAACCCATGGCCGTGGTTTCAGCACATAGAAGCCCAATTCCAGCTCAGAGGAATAAATCGGGATGTCACGAAATACTTCCACGTGGTGGCCGCTTTGGATGCTTTGACGACGGCACGAGCGATGATGCTGCTGGAGGCTCCACCGGCTGCTGGCAAGTACGAAGCTCTGAAGACATTTCTTCTGAAACTCTTCGAACTGTCTGAACTGGAGAAGGCGGACCGCCTGCTCTCCCTCAACGGCCTCGGCGACAGCAGGCCGTCGGAGATGATGGAAAAAATGCTAGCCGTGCTAGGATCGGCTGATCCCTCCTTCCTTTTCACGCACATTTCCCTGAGGCAGCTCCCAGTGCCTGTACGCACGGCACTGGCCAGTTCCCCCCTCGCCGCGTCCAAGGACTATCGCACTCTGGCTGCTCAAGCAGACCGGGTTTTTCTGGCCAACCGGCAGCAGTTTGTCCATGCCCTGCTACCCCACCAGGGCACCCCGCCCCCGCCCATGGAGAACTATTCAGACACTGCGGCTGCGGTGACGGCCCGCCGCCAACCCGACGACGGGCTCTGTTACTACCATGCCAGGTTTGGGGCCAAGGCCAAGCAGTGCCGTAAGCCATGCAGTTTCAAGCCACAGGGAAACGCCAGGGCCGGCGCTCGTTAGCGGCTACGGGCGCCGGCCTTGACTGCAAGCTGTTATTCATTGCTGACTCCTTGTCTGGCCGGCGGCTGCTGGTCGACTCGGGCGCACAACGCAGCATTCTGCCAGCTCAACCCGTGGACACCATGGCCGGCGGACGCGGCCCCCAGATGGACACCGCTAACGGCACGCCCATACGTACCTACAGCACCAGGCAAGTGGAGGTGTGTTTTGGCGGCCGCCGTTTCGGCTGGGACTTTGTTGTGGCTGCGGTATCCACGCCGCTCCTGGGCGCAGATTTCCTCTGTGCTTTCAGCCTGCTGGTGGACGTAAAGAACTGCCGCCTGATTGATGCCCTTTCTTTTGCCTCGTACCCCTGCACGCTGGGGGGGGGGGCTGGGGCGCTCTGCCTGTCAAACACGCTGGCCACCGGGGACCCGTATCAACACCTACTCGCCCAGTTCCCCGACCTCACCACACCCACGTTCTCGTCTGCGGTGGCTAAGCATGGCGTGGAGCACCATATCACCACTGTGGGTTCCCCTGTCTACGCCCGGGCCCGCCGCCTTGACTCAGCCAAGCTTGCGATCGCCAGGGAGGAGTTCTCGACCATGGAGCGCCTCGGCATTGTGCACCGATCAAACAGTCCATGGGCGTCCCCCCTACACATGGTTACTAAGGCCGACGGGGGTTGGCGCCCGTGCGCCGATTTCCGTCGCCTTAACAATGCCACCGCTGCTGACCGGTACCCCGTCCCGCACATACAGGACTTCTCTGCCCACCTGGCAGGGGCCGTCGTCTTCTCCAAGGTGGACCTGGTGCGGGCATACCACCAGGTGCCAGTCCACCCACAGGATGTCCCAAAGACGGCCGTCATCACGCCCTTTGGGCTTTTTGAGTTTTTGCATATGCCGTTTGGCCTCAAGGGGTCGGCGCAGACGTTTCAGCGCCTGATGGACTCCGTTCTTTGGGACATGCTTTTTTTGTTTGTTTATTTAGATGACATTCTAGTGGCCAGTCCATCCAGGGAGGAGCACAGGACTCACCTCCAGCAGCTGTTCGGCCGCCTCAGCGAACATGGCCTCATCGTCAACCCAGCTAAGTGCCAGTTTGGCCTGTCGTCCATCACCTTCCTCGGCCACCACGTCACTCCGCGGGGAGTCGTCCCCCTTCCCGCCAGGGTGGAGGCCGTCGCAGGTTTCCCTCGCCCCCGCACCGTACGGTCTCTGCAGGAGTTTCTGGGCATGGTGAACTTTTACAACCGTTTCCTTTCCCATGCTGCCCACCTCATGCGCCCTATGTACGAAGCCCTGTGGGGAAAGCTGCCCAAGGATGTGTTGGACTGGTCCTCGGAGATGGACATAGCCTTCACTGCGGCCAAGGCCGCGCTGGCCGACGCTGCTCTGCTGGCGCACCCGTCTCCCGCTGCCCCCATCGCCCTCACCACGGACGCCTCTGACTACGCGGTGGGAGCGGTGTGCGAGCAGTGGGTGGGGGGCGCCTGGCAGCCGCTGGCGTTCTTCAGCAAACAGCTCCGGGAAAACGAGCGCAAGTACAGCACCTTTGACAGGGAACTGTTGGGACTTTTCCTTGCCCCCTGACACTTTAGGTTCTTGTTGGAGGGCAGGCGTTTTACTGCGTTCGTGGATCACAGGCCGCTGACGTTCTCCATGGCCAAGACCACGGCGCCGTGGTCCGGGCGTCAGCAGCGTCAGCTCTCGCCGATTTCCGAGTTCACCACGGACATCCAGCATGTGTCGGGCAAGGACAACTTTGTCGCCGACTGCCTCTCTCGGGTGGTCGTCGGGTCCGTCCACTTGGGGCTTGACTACGCCGCTATAGCGGCGGACCAAGCCACGGACTCAGACATTCAAGCCTTCCGGTCGGCTCCTACTGCGCTACGGCTGGAGGACGTGGTGTTCGACACAGCAGACGCCACCCTCCTCTGCGACACCTCTACCGGTCAACCGCGCCCGCTGGTGCCTGCTGCCTGGAGGCGGCGGGTTTTCGACACCATCCACGGCCTTTCCCACCCTGGGGTGAAGGCCTCGGCTAAGCTGGTGGGCGTCAGGTGCGTTTGGCCTGGTCTTCGGAGGAACGTTAGAGCCTGGGCTGGCTCTTGCGTTGCGTGCCAGCGTGCTAAGGTGCACCGCCATACAAAAGCCCCTTTGGCACCGTTTGTGGTGCCAGAGAGGCGCTTCGACCACGTAAATGTGGACCTGGTGGGCCCCCTGCCCCCCTCCCGCAGATATACTTACCTTCTCACCATGGTGGACAGGACCACCAGGTGGCCTGAAGCCGTCACCCTGTCCTCCACTACAGCAGCGGAGGTCGCCCGGGCATTCATCGGGTGCTGGGTGGCCCGCTTTGGCACGCCGGGTGACATCACGAGCGACAGGGGCCCACAGTTCACCTCGGAGCTCTGGACTACAGTTGCTGAGCACCTGGGGGTAAAGATGCACCGCACTACGGCGTACAATCCGCAGGCTAATGGGCTTTGTGAGAGGTTCCATCGTGACATGAAGGCCGCCCTTCGTGCCAGCCTTATGGGCGCCGACTGGATTGACCGCCTCCCGTGGGTCATGCTCGGTCTCCGCTCTGCCCCCAAGGAAGACCTCCAGGCCTCATCCGCCGAGCTGGTATACGGCCAGCCCCTGCGGGTCCCGGGGGAGTTTCTACCGGACGCGACTGCACCCTGGTCCGCCTCCTCTCACCGAACTGTGTCCCGGGGCGTCGCCGACGCCTTCGTGCCTGTCCCGTCGACTCGCTACTGTCTCCCCCAGTCCTATGTCCCCAGGGACCTGCCAGCGGCGAGGTATGCCTTCATCCGCCATGACAGCCATCGGTCTCCGCTGCAGCCCCCCTACGACGGCCCCTTCCGGGTCCTGGAAGCGGGCGCTAAGAACTTTGTTGTGGACCGGGGGCGCCCCCCTGTTTCAGCCCCGCACCCTGCCCCGACCTCTGTCCCTGCCCCGGCCCCACTGGAGCCCCCTGCTGCGAAGCGCAGCCGTTTCGGCCGTTTGGTCCGCCCCCCGCCACGTTGACTTTGCCTTTTGGAGTCGGACTCTGTTCACTGACTTTCGTCTGTTGCACTTTTGGTTGGGTGAATTCTGGGGGGGCCTGTGTGGTGACCCACATAGGGACTGTGAGAGACATTCACCTAAGGGCTACTGTGCCTTTAAGAGCTGGGGGGTTTTCGGGGTCTGGTGGTTGGGTTTCCGGGAAGCGTGGGGGGTTGCGCTGCCGCTATCGTGATAAACAAGTATTGTACATTTTATGTGGAGTTACAGTAAACTATCTCGACTGCAACTACGTCTACTGTCTCGCTGTTTCCCAACTCTACAATATATATATATATATATATATATATATATATATATATATATATATATAATATAAATCTAAATGAATATATGTATATATATATATATATATATATATATATATATATATATATATATATATATACATATATTCATATTTATAAATGAACAAAAAAATGTCTAACGCGATGCCTGGATTAGTGGTCTTCACACGAACCCAAGGTCTCATACAGTCATTCAGATTTGCGCATGCACAAACAAATCTAAATGAAATATATATATATTTCATTTAGATTTAGATTTCATATATATATATATATATATATATATATAAATGAAATGCCTGGATTAGTCGTCTTCACACGGACCCATGGTCAGTACTTTGGGCAGCCGCTTGATGGGAGGCTCCCGGGAAAGCCTACAACACGACTCAAGCGTACCGCGCCGGATTTGAACCCGAGACCCGAGACCCATGCACTAACCATCAGACCACCGCATTAGACATTAACAACTATTAACAACAACTATGCTGCAAATTAACTATGCACATTAAATATCAGAGGAAATAAACGGCATTAAATACATCTGTATCAATAACCTAGTTCATTAACAAAGACATGTAAATGTAACTAAATGTATGGTTTACATACACGAGAATTTTGTAAAACTCGAAGCCAGCGTTTAGGAAGATTTGAGGAAAAATTGTTTTCATCAAAATTCAAAATGGTGGAAATTCTAAGTAGGCGGACTTTAGTGCGACCAAGCACTTTTTTGTAGAGCAGACACAACCGGACATGTGTGCCAAATTTCAGGTCAATTGGTGATAGGGGGCAAAAACTGTGGGCTTTCACAACTCACAGGTTGTCAAAAAAACCAAGTTTTTTTTAGGGGGCGCTATCTGACTTCCTGTACGGTTTAGAGCATGGTCCCAAGAGAGTTATTTCTAAGTTTACATGTGTTACATATTCCTAGCAAGTTTCATACATGTAGGTCAACCGTAGAGCTGGGGCTGATTAATTGAATATTTGTAGGGGGCGCTATCGAGCCGAAGTTCCAGTTTTGAGTCATTCAAGTCATATCAGGCAACTACATCTTTGCCTTTAAATGTGTGTGCCAAGTTTAGTTACGTTTCGAGCATGCTTAGTCACTCAAAAGTACCTTCGTTGTTGACCGCGAAGGATGGGGCGCCACGGCAACAGCGTTACACAAAAAATCAAAAGCTTTAGGGGCTGACATCATGAAAGTCTTATGTTTGTCTAGAAGTAATTGGAAGTTGATCTGATTGACCGACTAGGAGAAGCAAGCCAAAGTATAGAAATATTTACTTCATGTTGTCATTAGGTGGCGCTATGACTCAAATTAAAAATTAGACTTCACATGTCTTCAGGCCTGGAGGCTGATCAAACATGTGAAACCTGGAAAGGATCTTATCATGTGGAGTCGAGTTACATCGGTTTAATCGGTCATGGCAAAGGATCGAACTTCTGCGATGGACCGACGCTACGCCGTTCAACGGATCCTTACAATCTTGCCTCTAGGTGGCGCTATGACTAGGATGAAAATTGATCATATGGATGTCTTCAGGGTCAAGAGGTCATGACATCTGAGAAATACGGAGCAGGTTACATTATGTACGGCCGAGTTAAAGCAACTTCCATTTTCATGGAAAATGGTGTCTCTTTGCCGCTGCTCTGCGCTCACATAGTTCGATATTTTGAAAATCCTTTGATAACTTTTCCCTGCAAAGGTCTCAACATCATATTGCCCGAATGTGAAATCAATCGTGTCTAATCTGTAGGAGGAGTTCGTCAGAATACAACGCCTGAAAACAAGGAAAAGGCCAAAATTGAGCGGTTCACTGCAGCGCCCTCTAGTGTTTGAATATTCTGAAACAATTTGGGTACGTTAAGGGACACGATGTTGACATATGTTACAAAGTTTGTGAAGATAGGCGAAGTAATTAGGAAGTTATGTGTATTGACATATTCAGCCACGCCCCTAAGAGGTTAATTGGTTAATAACTTCTGAACTCAATGAGATATCAACAAAATGGGAGATATCATTTGATCACATTGAGCCAATGATGATCCACAGAAAATTTCGTAAGAAACGGACCCAGCGTTTAGGAGGAATGGGCAAAAATGTGTTTTTTACAAAATTCAAAATGGCGGAAAATCTAATTAGGCGCATTTTAATTTCACTGATGAGTTTTTTGTAGAGCAGTCCCACCCGGACATGTGTGTAAAATTTCAAGTCAATCGCCCATAGTTGGCAAAAAGCGTAGCCTTTCTGCCTAAAGGGGGCGCTATAGAGACATTTTCTCAGACTTTTGGTCGACACCCAAATTATATTAAAATTTTCGCCGAGTCTGATGGGTGTGCAAAGTTTGAAGAATGTAGGTTTATCCCAAGCACCTCTTTTCCCTGCGCATAGGTCGGGAATAATAATACTTAGCATTTCAATAGGTCCTCGATCTGACTACGTCAGTACTCGGGCCCTAATAATAATACTTAGCATTTCAATAGGTCCTCGATCTGACTACGTCAGTACTCGGGCCCTAATTAGCATTTCAATAGGTCCTCGACTCTGACTACGTCAGTGCTCGGCCCTAATTAGCGTTCACAAGATGTCCGACCACCACGCTCAGCATCGCCCTCAGTGCCGACTCAAGTGACTCAGAAACCCCGTACATGACCGCAAGGCGCATGGACGCAGTCGTTACGAAGTTTTCATCAAGAAAAATAAGGCTCCACTCAAAAATGATTGTTAACCCGTTTTGAAAATACGTATTACGGCCACAATAGGGAGGAGTTTGCTGGCCTGACACGTTTTTGTTAGTTGTATATGGCAAAGCTTTGTTTTTGAGTCAGATTAATTTGAAAACGTTCATGAGGTCAACAATTGCGAGTTGTCTTTTTTACAGTGTGCCTTCAAAGGTAAAAGCGAACATGTCTCTACTTGCTTCATCAAGGGGCAGGCAAAAGAAAGCGTTTGCCAAGTCAATCACAGTGAAGTACTGTTGCCTTGGTTCCTAGGCAGATACACTTTTCACTTGTGAAGCACTATCCTCAGGATGCACATCCTCTTTCTCTTCATCTTGATCACCGTCTATGTCCTTATCAGCAGCAGCTGTATTTTTTTTGCTCATTTCTTTTTCACTCAAAGCACACATCCATTGTTCAACTCCTACTGCAAACTGTCTCAGTCACCAGCTTTGGCCCCAACCAGTGTTAACATCTGCATATTTTTCTTCTTCAGACAGAAGATCCCCGACTTGATCACTGACAAGAGGGTTTAAATCCTTATCCATTAACTTTTGCGCTTTTTGAAGATTGACAGCATCACTCATTAAACTTTCAATTTCTTTTCTTTTTCCAGTTATCCGAGCTAATACTCCTTTGCTGGTTCCAATGAGTCTGTTCAGCTTCTCCTCCAATGCTTTCTCCGTTAACTTTCTGTTTCTCTTAGATTCCGTTCTTTCAGGATTAATTACCTTTTTATCTTCAGCCATCAGTCAGTCAATGTTAAGATTTAAGCTGTTCTCCATGTCCTCAATGTTAAATATAGTGTTTTGATCAGATTTCATGCACTTGGTTAACAGGGAAATAAATACTTTGATGTTAAATGTAATTTCTATTTAGCTGTGGTGTTGTATTGACTTGAATTTATAAAGAAACGTTTCTAATTAAAAATGTTATGTACTTAATTTGGTAAAAAAAAAAAACATTAAGTAATATTACACTTCTGAGTGTCATGAAAAGCTGAATGTTTGAAACTTTAAAAATAGGATAAATTTAAGGGTAATCGTATTGGATTGCATCTAATGTATACTCTAATGTGAATGGTTTCTTTTAGTCATCATTTGCATAATTTTTTTTATTATTATTACCTGCTACATGTTACTGAGCTATGTTTCAACCTGCTCTTTGTGAATCACTGCTTATTTTAATCAATATTATGTATCCACTGAGCCTTGATCTCAAGTTAAAAGTGATTTATAGCATACTCTACTGATTTAAGTATTTCATCTTCTCAACGATCTTAATAGGATCTCGTTTTGACTCAGTCACTAAAAAGGCCTTCCTTTAATATCACAGTATTAAGAGAGAGATACATGATGAACCATTAACTAGACTGCCTCTTGCTGGAATAACTGGCGGTAGATAAACACCTCATGCATATGGCCTCAGATCTAACGCCCCCATTTCTGAGAAACCACTTCAGATTCCAGGATGGCTTTGAGCCTGTGCGACCACGAGAGGGAGACAGGGAGTTAGAGAACGAACACACACACACACACACACACACACACACAGTGCATAATACTTGCCTGTGAATATCATATGTCTGTGGCTTTTACTGTGAAAACTGAAATAGTGAATCTGGGCTGCTGTTAAAGGAATAATAATGTTTGGCATCTTGGTTCGGTCTTGGAAGCCTTGTTGGGTTTCATAAATAGAGGTACAATTGAACCTGTTCCACACAACATGATTGGTTGACACCTTTATACATCGCATGTGTGCCAAAAAAAGGAAGCTTTTTCGCTGTCTAATATTCACGTTGTGTGTGAAAGTATTCACGACATAAATAGTTGAAAAAAATGGAGCTGATGAAATAATTTGCAAACAGAAATCCAAATATACAAGTGTCAAATAACTTAGCTCTAGTGATTTTTTGTCACAACTTTTGAGAGGAATGTCAGGAATGTGGATGGATCTGTTGAAGCAGATTGGTCTGGGAAAGATTTACCTCCAGCTACAACAAAATACAAAAGTTTGGGGTTGGTTTTCCACCAACTGCTGAACTCTGGAGGTCTTGTGGACCTGCAAAAAAACTGCAAGATGCAACATGACCGTGAGCAGCGTGTGGATGAGGATGCTAGGGTCGCTAGAACGGGGGTTCCTTTACATGTGCTCAGGAGCCCAGTGTTTCATAGTCTGTTCTGAGTCTCCATCCAACAATCTGGTTTTCTGGTGTACACTGAGCAACTATAATATATGAATGAGTATTTAATACTCATTTACACATGACTGTTGTGTAATTGTTTTCTTGAGGGAAGAAAGAACACAACTGTGATTTCTGGACATGCTGTTGTAGTTTGTTTTTAATTCTAATTTATGGTACATACTGTGACTTACCTCCAAGCAAGCGTGTTCATCAGTCACAACGTTCATGTGACCGGCATTCAGCGTTCAGTTCTGTTCATTGTGTTTGTGCTGCTGCCGTAATCAGCATGTACTCATCACTTTGTGCTGTTCCATGAAAAATGCTGCATGTGATTTGTATTGTGCAAATCTTCATTTTTAATATAGTAAAAATAGAGATTTGTTGAAGGACTCAACTCGTTGTTGGCAAAAATGCTCTTTTTAAATAATAAATGTGTTGACTGACACATTCAACAATGTTGAATTGTATTTCTTCTCAAACTCAAATTTCTCATATGTATCTCAGAGCATATTTTAGATTTGAATTATGTCTTCATAAAACAACATAAAAAGTAACCAGATTCAAAATATGATGGATGACTATGAAATTAGGTTTGGAAAGAGCACAAAACAGGAAATGTCTTGTGCTCTTTCCAAACCTAGTTTCTTTAAGCAGACACACAGAGCGAGCAACACCGTGCCGACATTGGACGGCACCATCTTGACAGACGAGTGTGTGTCTTGTTGTGCGTCGATGTCAGCTCCGCACAAATAACGGCAGCTTCTCTCAAAGTGAGGACTGCCAACATCGTACTTTTAGCTTGACTCCTTTTGGCATCTTCGTCATCTGCAAACCCCTTGTGACCGATAGATACGGTGACCTTCAAAGACTGCCAAATGTCAAATGAACAAGAGGAGTCTCTACTCTGATCCAAGCTGGAGGCAGCCGCAGCCTCAGCTCTCCTCCATGGGGACGTGCACCTTCTAGTCAGACAACATTACAACATACTTCCAAACCAAATACCTGGTGCTCTCATTACAATTATGATGGCAAAGTTTAAATGGCTTTATATTCTCACAGATACACACACAAAATCCATCAACCGTCACTATATTTCATCCTTGATCCGTGATTTGGGTTATATTTAATTTGTACAATCAACATTTTTGTCAAATTTGAATTTTCGAGTTTCTTCATGTGGATATGTTTGACAAAATGGAAATAAGATTATGGGACAGCAGAATGTTTTCATGGATGTTGTATTATTTCCAAAATCATGGCACATTGCTATTCCTGTAGCAAAATAGAGAGAACAGCAATTGTAGATATAATATATATATATATATATATATATATATATATATATATATGTATTTATTTATTATGTCTTATTGGTTAATTTAAGGGATATCATGGGTAGCTACCATTTTTTTTCCATCATTTGCTTTTCATCCTCAAAATGTGGATGTTTTTACAACTTTGCCGTTTGTGTTCACTTGTTTGTGTTCACTTGTTTGTGTTCACTTCGTTGTGACAATAGGCTTGTTTGAGATGAGCCAGTTCTGCGCAGAATCGATCGGCGGCGATCGGCGCGCAATGCATGCCGGTTAGATTTGTGTCCGACTTGCTCCCGACTTGCTCTGACGTCATGCACGCGTGGTCAACGATACTCTCACGAGATCAAGTCGCCGTCGATTTCAGAGTCAGCCGCCGCAGTTGCTTTCCAACGACTGCGTGGCCCAGTGCATGATGGGAAACGCCTGGCTGTCGCCACATCAGAGAGCTGATTGGCTCTTAGATCTGACAGCAAACACCACATGTTGTAGAAAATCCTTATTTTATGTGTAGTTGGAATACTTAACGCTGGATTATTGACTATTAGTCTCATGTTTGATGTAAAAACATTTATTGTGTGGTTGTTAATACAAAATCGTATTTATACAACACACATCAAAACTACTAGTAATGTATTTCACAGGCAGACATCAAAAGACCAAAGGATGCAGCTACACACTCATTTCTACATAAATATATATTTATAAACACATATAATAAATCCAAACGTGATCTGTAAACTACAAGTAAACAAAAGTTCGGAACTAACAGGAAGTACTTTTTTTCTGTGACTTCCTGTGTATACTTTGAAGGCAGCTGACAACTGTCCGACTTGATTGCAGTTTTTTGTCAACGCCTCCTGCTGCGGCCGCCTGCTCTCGTCTGGATTCCAGGCGAGGCGCAGCTCTAACGAACGAGCCTATTACCGACAGCACTTGAAGGCTGCACTGCCAGTGAAGGCTGCACTGCCAGGGGTCAATCAAAAGTGAACACTGCGCATGCTCAGAGCATCTTCCAACTGCTCGGCATGGTGAGATCCGCTGCAGAGCAGGTGCTGACGCATAGAAAACCATCTTTCGACGCATTTTGGTAGAGCAAATGTGGGCTGAGCAGAGTATGAGATGACTTTTTAACTCTGCAGGTTATCACCTGACCTCCTCTTCCTCCTCCTCCCCCCGGCGGCCCTATGGTGGCAGGAAGAGGAAGAGGAGGAGGAGGAGGAGGATACCTTAAGGAGGAGGGAGTGGGGGTGGATGCAGCCTTATCAATAGCAGGTTGTCTCTGATGATCCGGTTCAAACTAGTTCTGCTAGGCTATAGCTCTGCAAGGCTACACACTTCCACGAAGAGCTCATAACCCAAAAAATACGTTTTAAAACATGAACTCTTGTTTTCTTAATTACGGTGCCAATGACATATATTGCATAAGGGATTTCTCAATGTGGCAGCGATGCGCAATAACGGTGCTGCAGACATTTGTTAATTTACTAATATGGACACATTCTCACCATTGCTTATATTTGTATTATTACGACCCTTTCTCATCTTTGACTGGTGGTGAAACGATTGCCATTCGCTGTAAATGTCAAACAGTTGCCTCGATAAAAACACACGCAACTCATGGCAGTAGAGCTTGATTGTATGACAACAGTCCCGGTTAATTAGGGAGTGTCGGGGGGACAACAAAGGGCCGGATGCAGCATCATCATCATTAACATCGCCGCCGCCACAGCCGCGCGTGAAAGCCGCTATTGTCGCCGCTGGAGCGCAGTGAACGGTGCAAGTCGCCGACAAAACGGGCTAATGGGAGGTGGGGGAGGGGGGGGGGGGGGGGGGGGGGGGGTTAAGATGCGCAGCTATAATCTCCATGTTGAGCCTGACGACAGCGGGGTGGAGGAACCACTGCAGTGCAGCAGAGACTGTCAGTCAACGGGCAGAGGAGGCTGCACGCAGACCGCTGGTGTTTGTAATGTCGAAATCGACATTACAAACACCAGCGGTCTGATATGTCAGGATGAGCATCTTGATGTCTCACATCAGGATCTTTTCCACCACACTCACTGTCACAGTCTGCAGGCTGCATCTCCAGGCAAAACCGAAGCATTTGAACATACAAATAATAATAATAATAAACCTACATTACAAAGCTTCTATTATGATTATGAGCAGCGTACGGACGCGCCGCTCCCAGGTTCCCTCCTATTTGACGCATCGCCGCATCCTTGGGATATCTCAACAAACCGGAGGATCCTCCTCACTGACAGACAGTATGGAGGCAAAACCTGCAAAACCTGCGCAGAAACAAGCACCCCACGCAATCTCGCCATCACACCCCCTCTTGTCGTGGACCCACGGCCTCACAATGCACACGCCTGCTCAGATGCAGAGAGAGAGAGAGAGAGAGAGAGAGAGAGAGAGAGAGAGAGAGAGCCTCCCTCGTCCATCAGCATGTAACGGCGCACCGCGTCCACCAATCTGTGCAGGGAGAAGACCACCCCTACCCCTGAACCTGAATCCACCCGCCCTGCCCGCTTATAAATACTGCTTGAATCACACCGGCGAGTCTTGGTCGTCAGAAGCGCTCAGGGTTGCAGCACATCCCCCCTTAGTCTTATCCCCTTCATCGTTTCTCTGTTTTTTATAGACAATCTCACGCATCACCCCCATTTTCACTCTCACTCTCCCCCCCCCCCCCCTCTTTTTTCCCGAACTGTAGTGTTTTTGGCGGCCAGTTGCATGCATTTTTCGTCTCCCAAAATGGTTTGCGAGACTAAAATTGTTGCGGACGAACACGATGCTATACCTGGGACCAAAAAAGAGTCGATGATGTGGAGCTCTCCTCCGTCCAGCGCGGCTATGATCCCCACCGAGGCCAAGGGTGTGAGGAAGAATGCGGTTTTTATCCGCGAGTTCGAGTGCGGGGATCAAGAGGAGGTGCGGCGCATCTTTTACGAGGGTATAATGGAGAGGATACCCAATACGGCGTTTAGGGGGATCAGGCAACAGCCCAAGACCCAGTTTTTATATGCTCTCCTGACAGGTAAGTAACATCTCCTTGCACCGCGCATCCCACACCGGCTTCTTTATGAGCTTTCACGCCCACTTGTCTGACGCCATATAACTTAAACAGACGCTCGGGCATGAATTATGTATAGAGGAGTTGTTTCTATAAGCTCACGTCACGCTGTAGGCTCACGTCTCTGTTGCGCTTTCCGTTTGATGTTTTGCATCTTAATGTGATTTATTTGAGGAACTTGTCTTAAACCCCACGCGAGTCTAACGCGCCTCTCCACTATCTGGCCGTGTAGGCGACGCACAGATAAGTTGGAATCTGTGACTTTGAAAACCGGCATGTTGCTCATCATGCAACAAAAGGCATGGCCAAGGCGCATGGTGCACGCTGATGATGTGATGACATGCCGGTGCCGTGAGTTAATGAATGAATGTGAGGATTGGCCCACGGGGTGCACGCACGTAACCAAAAAGCACTCCCTACGCGCACCCCAACGCATACATTACCCCCACCCCCCTCTTCTCCCACCCTCCTCCGCCTCTGCGCTATAGTCATGCACTGATCTCTTTTGGCTTTTGTTGACGTTGCCGGCGCAGATTAGAGAAGCCTCGTGGATCGTGACCGTCGCCGGTACGCACGTCAACATCG
This sequence comes from Taurulus bubalis, assembly GCF_910589615.1. Classification (NCBI taxonomy): domain Eukaryota; kingdom Metazoa; phylum Chordata; class Actinopteri; order Perciformes; family Cottidae; genus Taurulus; species Taurulus bubalis. The sequence goes on from NC_136591.1 coordinate 5,028,635, forward strand.
AAACAAGCTTAAGACCTTTTGGGTTTGAAAAAGTAGCTTACTGATGCTCATCTGACGTCAATTAGACTGCAAGACACAAACCACGACAGTCCTGCCTGTAAACCTCCCTCAAACTAATTATATGCAATGAGTCCTGGAGTATTTTATAGACATTCTCCATTCTCCATTTGAGGCTGATGTTTCTCACACGCTGGAGTAAACTAACCAGCCCACTAGGCTATTGCATGCCACTCAACAACATGCTATGCAGCATCCAGCTTGTTTGTTTCACCATGCGCCCCTTAGCGGTACCTCCCCCTAACTACTCCAGTATGGACTTGACTGTTTTGATGAATTCAACTCTGACATGTACCCTCTGCTGAAAGTCTCACCTTTACATTTTGTGTTCCTGCAGCGATGCTAATGTGCCTTACTTCACAGTTTGATGAAAGTTACTTTGCCACCTTGTGTGGAAGTAATCCCACCCTCTCAATATGTCCACATTGTGCCATTATAACAGATTGTGTTTCACTTATTGATGCTTACCATTGTCACATTGCCATATTGCTCTTTTAATAATGTGTTTGTTGGGTCAAATCTTTGCCAAAATCAAACATGTGATTCTCTTTTCTGACAGGTTTCGTTTATTTTTCTTCCATTTCTCCATAGTAATGTGCTTTTTCGTGACCAAATCCGTCACGCTGACCTGTTGTGCACCCCTCATTCTCATGGGTGCGCGCTACTACTACAGCAGGACAGTTATCCACAGCTATCTGGACTGTGCTCTGCACACGGACATGGCTGATATAGCGGCTTATTACATGACCCCCACAGGTAAGACGAGGGAGGAACGTCGCTGTTCTCCCTGTGGTGTGACTAATGAGATCAATTGTCTGGTTTGTCAGTCGGCAATGCTCCACCGCCAGTGTTTATTTAAAAAAAAAAAAGGAATCAAGAGTAATGAGGATAAAGATAAAAGTAAAAAGTGAGGGCCTGTAACTTCGCTGCAGCTCAAAAGATAAAAGACAACAAAAACCCTGAATGGCTAAATGTGACTTACAGCGACTTGAAAGTAGCTGGGTTGAGAGTCTGCAGGCAATCCAGAGGCAACTCATCAAATATGCAGGTCCCCTCTCTCTGCTTTCCTTCTCCTCCACCCTTCTTTCCCACCCCTCGTCCCCGCCTCTTTCTCCATTCCTTCCCCCACTTGCATCGTCTCTGAGCTCCACTAGTCACGGGCAGGGAGGAGGAAGAAGAGGAGGAGGAAGAGCAGGAGGAGGAGGAGGAGGAGGGGTTGCATCACAGGGCTATTGATCGCATGGAGAAAACTGCTGATACACTTTCTGCAGTACACTCGGTGTCGGCAAGGCTCATTTCCTCCACTAAAGCTTCTAATTGGAAAAATCAATCCCCCTCTAGTGTCATCTCAAAGCTATTCATTCTCTCCATGAGTCCAATTTCGGGTGTGAGCGACATCCAACCACAAACACATGATGACAACCGCCCTGTAACTTCTTGGACACATGTACATGTGCCCCTGTGCCCCCTAAACCACGTGGCCAATAAAAAAAAAAAAGCAGGTGTTGGGTAAGCCGGTCGATTCCCCCTCCCATCCACCCCCCCATTGTCTCTTTCTCTCTGACATTGTGCCCTCTGGCCTGGTAGTCCACTGCATACACAATTGCAATTTAGCAATCCCATTATTGCTGCAGGGCCGAGATGGTTTAGAGGGGGCCAGGCACCACCGCTCTCGGACAATGCTAATGATTATATCCGTGCAAACTGAATGGGCCCAGTGGGACCGGCACCTGGGCACCAACTGCCGTCCTGATAGAGAGGCACTGCTCACGTCACTGGCATTTATCGGGGTGCGTGTCGTGTTGTGTGAACTGTGTGATGGCACGTAACACAAATAGGAGTGTGAATATGTACAGAATGCAACACTTAAAAGGCCCTGAAAGATTTCCCCCATCGGCTTCTTATTTTCAGTGATGTTGTCCCCCACAAACACACTATTTTCTACCAAAACTAGCAGTTTTGCTTATTTTTCTTTTGAGATCACTGTCTTTATCCGTGCTCTTCTCAATTTCTTCTCACGTGCACTAAAATCATGCACCTCCAGGCTATGTACACAAAGCAAAGAGAAGCTCAGATAACAACACACACAGAGACTTCCTTCCTTTTACAGGTAGACATTACTACACTGTATCTCTACATGCTGTATTAATGCTCTGAACACTGTATATTGCACCTTTAACCCAATCACAACGGTCTTGTGCACAGGATGCAGCGACAGTAAATAGATGTAGCGGATAGTGGACGGGGAGGAGAATGCCGCATGGGAGACGCAGTCGATGGCCGGTTACATTCACTTTAGAGAGAGAGCAGAGAGAAAAACATATTTGAAACCAAGCTTTCAGAGCCGTGTAGCTCGTCGATAGGGAAACAACTCAGGAGTCTCCAAAAACCAAGCAGGAAATCCTCCTCTGATCTTTTAGCTTCCTGGCAGCAGAAAAAGAGAGCGACTGATTCAAAGTAAACAGCAGAGTCGAGGGATGGAAATCAGTCTCATATTGTAGGTTCTAGGATCAGATATAATAGGCGACTCCGTGTATCGGCTTTGCAAACAAGCTTTTATTACGTCAAGTAGCTAAGTTAGCGATCCAGCAGCGAAACAGTATATGCTGTGTTTTCTCATCGGTCAGGCAACACCTGCAACCTCTCAGATCACAGCGTCCACAATAAACACAATGAACACAACGAACTCTGGGTAGGAGAACTCTAAATTTACTTGATATTACAATTAATTATCTCTGCAATACTGCACATATTGAGGACCAAAAGTAAAGAAGAACAACATTTAAGATGAACATAACAGCCACAATAATCAAGTCTATATTGAGGTGTGTGTGAGGGTATGACAGGGAACGTCTTGAAAGTTTTTTTTGAGGAAGCAAAATAAGGATATGTAGGTGAATGTGTGTGTGCGTGTCTTTCAGTCTTCATATTTTCGGAGCTCGAAACATTGCTTTTTAATCCGTGTTTAATAACTGCGATGTCTTGGTATGGTGGATGATCAATAGGCGCGTCACAGAATATGAATGTTGTATTGCAGCAACCCAGCAATTAATCAACTGAGAAGAGAAACCCTACTTTAAATGCAGAGAGGAACAGAGATTTATAGACTGAAGGGAGTGAAAGAGAGGACGCTTTTGTACCCGCTCTTTACATTTTTGACAGTTAAACAAAATATGAATTGAATAAACTCTAAGAAGTGGACAATGACCACAGACTGTTTTGGTAATAGAAGAGGTCCATCTGAGCTGGCTGGAGCCACTGATCCTCGTACATGTGGAACGACACAAATCAATACTCTTATCTCCTCTCTCTCTGTGTGTGTGTGTGTGTGAGATTGTATGTATGCTTCTAGGTGGAAAGGCCGTAATGCAAATTAAAGCAACAATGACTTGAAGTATAAATGTATATGCCTGTATTATAAGCAGTTGATTCATATTTAATTTAACCTTCAAAGCTCAGTTTAAAATGAAATAGGAAGATTATAAACTAGAGTAAGGACAACTATTAATTGCTAATAGTCCATTATTCAAGCTGAACAGTTCAATAAGTGTTTGACAAATTAAAACGGATGCAATTAAAGTACAACATCTGCTGGCACAAAACCTCTTTGTACAGTCTGACTCCTCCTCTTTCCCTCCATCTTTTCGCTGTCCTTCAAATAACTCAATCTGGCAGTCAATATGTCCCACAATGGTCTGGTAACAACGGCTGAGAGAAACTGGAAATGAAGATAAAATACTTTTTCTCACTTAGGAAACTAAAGCAATAAGTCTCTGAAGGTATTCTGTAAGCCTTTTACCATGAGCGTCTGATTTATTAATTCATGTGGATGTGATCAGACAAACAAGAAAATCTGATTTCACTACACTAAAACTACTCCTGAGTCATACTGAAGATTGTACAGCTATTTAGAGAAACAACAGGCTGTGCTTTCTTTGGCAGAGGCCGGTTGTGTAAAAATGTCACAACTTCAGCGGCTCAGCCAGCGCGAACTGCGGCAAACAAAACCACATCAGAGGCTTAGTCAGTTGTCCTAATGAAACATGGCATTCATATTTCACGGTTTTTAATATGATTAAAAAAATGTAATCTGAAGATTTTGGTTTTGTGTGCAGACTAGCCAGCTAACTTTGTAGAGCTCACGTTGTTCTTTTAGTAAGACGCTCAAATATTTAAGTCAAAGACACTTTCTAGGCAACAGAAACAAACACTGTCTCTGTGAACAGGATTGCTTGTGGCACCTTTACAACGCCAGCGTTCCTCTTCGTGTCACGGGCCTGGTCCATGTCAGCACCTATCTCATCAAATAGTGCTCACAGGGTTGTTTGCTCCTCTCTTAGGAAATGAATGTCGGGATAAAAGCTGCTACTACGACAACTCTCAAATCACTTAAGCCCATAAGGATGCTGAATTTTAAACAGCTAAGAAGGAGGTTTCCCTTCATGTTCAAGCAGCGGGCCGACTGCATACCTCCCTCCTTCACATGTTTTACTCGCTCAATTACTATAGGTCACTCTGAACGGGTTTTAGTGCCTAAAAAGTGGATGTAATATAATGAGGGCGACACGAGACACTGAGTCAGATCCTCCCTGGATTTGATACCCACTCAGTAATACTGTCTGTTTAATGAGGCGCCGTGACGACTGCAGGGTCTCGTCAACGCAGGCGACATTATAAAACCTGCCAGTCAGTCTTATTGTGGCTCTGCGTGTGTGTGTGTGTGTGCGTGCATGCGTGTGTAATGAGTTTGAGCGTGCTCTGTTGCAGGGGAGCGAGCAGCTTCCTCTACCGGTACCTGATGTGCTTATTTTAGCTCTGAAAGAGAGAGAGAGAGAGATAGATAGAGATACATGTGTGAAGGGAGGGAAAGAAATGAGTGCAAGATAGACAATGGGGGCATCCTGGAGAGGGGCGTGCTTCTCCCCAGATATGATATATTTTCACGTGTGTGATAAAGAACGAGATGTAAACAGTTTGCTGGTTAGCACACAGACAAAAAGGGTCTCCTGGGTATATTTCTGACTCCTCGAAACCTCAGATTAATAAGGCATCCTTCTTTCTATCCTTTCCTCTCCTAGCCCTCCCTCCTGTTGTGGTTTGAGCCACAACAATTTCTCTCTCTCTCTCTCTCTCACTCCCACCTGTATCGCTCCTCCTCGTCTTCCTCTTCCTCTCCATTTCTTATCTACGCTGAAGGCGCTGCAGTGGCCAACTGGGTTATCCATCATCCCGGCACGGAGGAATTGAAGGAAGTTTTGTTTCCTTGCCAAGGAAACAACCTTCAGTCTCTTACAAAAACTGAAAGAAATAACAGAAAAGTTTAATTTACTTTTCATTCGTTCGTTTATCAGTGGCAGCATACGGTTACACTACTCATGTTCACGCTGTAGGTACAAAGATTAAATTAACACAGATATTATTGTACACATTCACAAACTATTATATTCACACAAAACCAAAATTCAATAAAATCTTTTTTTTTTAAAGCATTTGTTGTTTCCAGCTTTTGAAATGTGAATATGTACTGCTTTTATCAGTTTAATAGCATTGTCAATTGTTGACTAAACAATTCATTATTAAATAATCAACATATTAATCAACATTGAAACTTAGTTGCAGCCCTCGTAGATGCACAATATTATGGGGGATTGTTTGACATTTAGGAAATATGCATATTCTTTTTTAGGCTGAGAGTTTGAGACGAGAAGGTTGATACCCCTGTTGTGTTTGCAGCCAATTAGCTTAGCTTAGCATCAAGACTGGAAAGAGGAGGCCAAAGCGAGCCTGGCTCTCTCCAACTCAACCCAGAGACACGTCAGCTGTCCCAATGTCAGCCATGTTGCCGTTTACGTCACTGGTTGAGTCTGCTATTCCCAGTCTGCACATTCTGAGAAACTGGAGAACTCACCAGTTCATTGCTTTCGTTGTTCGCTGCCAGAGCATGAACGCGCGTCTCTCTCGTCTATTCAGCGTTTTGACGAAGTGGAGCCGATCATTAATAACGCATCGCAGTGTCACATCCCTCTGCCTTTGTTTCACATTCTGCTTCAATCCATAGCAAACAAAGACACTCATCAGAAAGAGCGGATGACGTGTCATCAGCGGCGTCGTTATTTGCGGCATTGTGCATTTTCTTACGACCGTGACCGACCAATCAGCGCGCTTGATCAAGACAGATAAGCAATTTTAAAGCATGTTATCGAGAAGTGTGCAATTATTTGTGCGCTTTATAGATTAGAAATGATTCCTGCAGTTTGAGCGATAACCTGTCCGGTCCAGGAACAGTTGAAATGGGCCTGGATGTAATAGGTTAGAGTCACATTTTGCATGCTGGTGTGAAGCCCAGCCTGATTGATGGCCTGAACAGGGGAGGGTGGCGCTCAGGCTGTAGCAGTAGCAGCCATGTGAACAATGGCATGCACACAGTAAAGTGTAGCATGTGTGTAAAATGTGGGCATGCACCTGCATGCTTGCATACAAACAAGCAAACATGCGTAGATGCGTTGATGGGCAGGAATGCAGTAAAATCAGTAAAGGGTCAGATAATGAGTTCCTCCCAGCTAATGGACATATAACGGCGCAGGGTGCACGCTGTGTGAGTTAAGTGTGACAGCACACAGGTCAATGCATCGCTCTCCTCCACATCCACACAATGCTGCTGTAATCCTGTAATTTCCCCACTGCGGGACTAATAAAGGATTATCTTATTTTATCTTATCGGATTTAGCTTAAAGACCAAGTTGTTTGTGAAGGCTTCTTCTACTGTAAAAGGCGGCTTTAATGTGCATTAATTATTCATTCTGTGTTTGTGTGCACATCTGTAAGGTGACGGTCACCTCCCTCCTTTCACCCTCATTTGTCCCTGACGGAGGACAAAACCGCTGACGCGTGGGTTACGCATGACAGGCTAATCCATACTCCCAGCATGCACTCTGACCTGAGCAGGAGGGTGTGTATGTGTGTGTTCGTATGGAAGGGCATGAGGCACGGTGCATGTAATGTATAGGACCAAGGCGGAAAAAAAGATCACTTTCATAAGCATCTAGAAGGGAAAAGTTGCACATTAAAATAAGATGATAAAAATATAAAGTACATCAAAATAAACTGAATTGATGCTTTTCTCTTGCAGTACTAGATCACTTTTCCCTCTTTACTGATGCTTTAAAGCATCACTTAAGGCTTTGGGTCATGGAGATGTTGTGAAAGAAATATTAGAACAAAGTAAATGCAAAAAAAAGAGGAATTTTTTGGTGATTTTTCCATTGATTACATTTGAAAGCACAACATAGCGTCTCTTTCGTGGTCAAAAGTGTTTGCCGGGAGAGAAAATGAATCTTTAACATAGTCTGATGTTGCACCACATGTATACTAGGCGGGAAAAATCAACACTAGCAGCAATGCCTACTTGCCATTTAACGCCTGGCAGGGTCAGATTATTCATGCAGTGACGCAACAGTTTTTGACTCAGAGCCCCAGCTGAAACAAATCACCGGTGCTTCATGTGCCCTGCGACAACGACACGCAAGCTGCAGAGACATGTAAGATAGCACATAAAAATGACCATAAATTCGCAGTTGAATTATTAGAAGACACGGCAAACTGACACACAACACAAGAGGATAGATTCAAGCCACTTATGAGCTTTTTCCGGGGCTTAAAATCACAGACGGCACAGTGAGGCGACGTCTAGACTGAACGCTTATCGAATGAATTATCCCTTTTGGTTTCATCGGAGGGAAAAGAGAGTAATCTTGTTAGACACCATAAAAACTATTCCTGTGTGTGTGTCTCCTGTTGGTGAGCGTTTTTTTTTTTAGACAAGGTTCATTTCACAGCACATGCAGGAAGGCATATTAATATCCTGACAGGAAGTAGAAATGAGATCCGTCGCATTAAGATCACAGTAATCCGATTTTTTTGCTTGTGTGAGAATCGTTATGATTTCCTACCGCTCCTCTTGTCTTTCACTCTCTGCTTTGATATATTTCTTGTCTTCAGATCATCTGTATTCTCCAGGTCCCCTCCCCCTCTGTAATAATGGAAGATGTTCTGCCCTCCCTCCCTCCCCCCTCGTGTTCGTATGCCCAAGCAGCAATAATGGATCCTTTCAGGCTCATCGCTGTTACTGTTAACACAGATGGCTCCTCCTCATCTGCTTACTCACTCTTTCTTTCAGAGAGGACATATGAATGACTACTTCTTCTTCTTCTTCTTCTTCTTCTTCTTCTTCTTCTTCTTCTTCTTCTTCTTCTTCTTCTTCTTCTTCTTCTTCTTCTTCTTCTTCTTCTTCTTCTTCTTCTTCTTCTTCTTCTTCTTCTTCTTCTTCTTCTTCTTCTTCTTCTTCTTCTTCTTCTTTCTTTCCCCTCTTTTTCTCACTGAGTAAGCTCATTGACACCACTTTCCAGCCTCAGTAACACCCACCAAAACATGTGTGGCGCATTGTATACAGTATAATAGTATATTAAGCTCGGAGCTGGAGCAACAGGAGGGTTAGTAACAGGAAAATGTTTTGTAAAACAGAGTCTCATACATCCCCTCTCTTCAGCCAGTCGTGTGGTGCCATGAAGCACGAAGCGGCGTCTCCCTCATGACTCGTAGGAATAGTATTAGGGAAGAGATGGAGGTAGAGAGGAGGATGAAGGAAGACATCAAAGAGAGAGATTGGCTCAATCCAAAGACATCAACCATTCCAAAACCTTAGAGTACAGCTTTAACTTTAGGCAAGGATGACGTTGTTGTGTTTTTTACACTTTTATCTCAATATTTTCTTCAATGTCTAACCCCCAAAAAGAGAAAAGACACAATACAGTCATCATCCCACTCGGTTATCTGTGACAGCATACTAACTTACTCAAAGTATTTCAGTAAGTATAATGTTGACCGTGGTCACCATCTTAGTTTAATAAGTCACTTAAAGTTGCTTATCAACGATAAACTCAAAGTACCGCTGAGGCTGATGGGAATGACTTTGGTTTTGAAGGTTTTTGGTCATAAACCAAAGTATTGGACTAGATGAAATTGGGATCACCGAAGAAATTTAGATTCAGCCTCTGGACAACATGAATGAAATCCATCCTATAATTGGTCTGAATGTCATTGCCATCCCCGGAGCCACAGCGCGAGCATGGCTAAAAAGCTTTAATTAATCATTTTTATATTCCAGAGTATCGCACACAGCTTCACTGAGACAGTTTAGAGTTAAGGCTTTACACTGAGTGTCACAAAGAGAGTCTTTTGGATCAAACATAACGTTTCAGAAGCAGACATGATGAGTGTCAAGAGCGTCTTAATCTCATATAAACTGTCTTGTGGAGCCTCCTCTAACTTTCTCTCCCTCTCCCTTTAGTTGCTTCCATTTCTCTCTGCGTCTGTCTCTACCTTCCCATCTCCAGGAAGTGCAATTCCCAGCAGAAACAACGATAGCTGGCGTAATCCATGCCGTTTAATAGTTTAATACCAGTGTCGGATTCAGCAGATGTGATGCTCCTTGAGCAGTGATGTCAGGAAGCTTAGAGGTCAATATACCGTGCTTAGCTATCACAGGAAAAGTCAGAGTGGCAAGGAGAGCGATGTAATATTTCAGTGGAGTTCACTGTCCCATGTGGTCCGAGTGTTTTTTAAACAGTTTTAACAGTGTTAATACACACAGTCTGACAGGCAGAGGGGTGGGTGGTGTGCGTGCTGTCCTCGTTCCTGGCACAGGCTCAGTTCAGACAGATGGTCAGGAGAGCTTTATGGAAACGTGTTCCACCTACTCCAACACACAGTTGTACAGACAATCTCAAACAATCCTTCATCAAAGCTCCACATAATCACCTTCACACTGTCAGCCTCCAAATGGCAGCAATAAATTACTAAGTGCCTTAATTTTATTTAAAGGGTGAAGGGGTTTTTATTATCCAGAGATGTATTGTTAGTAAACTGGGGAAACTGGATGCTCTTATGAGTTGTTTTGGGATATTCAGCATGTTCAGCACTTGAATCTTCGCCCATAATTCAAAAATGTCAACTCCCCGAAGAGCTTAGTGAGCAGCGGTTGCTGACAAGTCTCCTGGTGATGCAACACACCCGTCTCGCTATCAGGGTGGGCGGTCCTCGGGTTTTCCTGTTGACGCGACAGCCTACATATGCAGTTGTTTGATTCAGTAGTCGAAGCCTCCGGATCAGCTTAACACCGACCTGCAGGGGCATCAAATCCCTCCGAACACACGGGACTCAGGCGGAAGCATCATGTGAACGCCACCGCCTGTTTGAGTGTGTGTGTGTGTGTTGACGTTGAGTGTGTAAGAGCGGGAGATAAAGGTTACGTGTAAAGGCGAGGAAAGAGCGAGTAAGGCGGACAGGGAGAGAGAGTTAGGATTCAGAGCTCATGGACACACACAGATTTTTTTTACTGCTCAGCCGCTGCCAGTCAGGGAGATTTACTTTATCCATAACAAACAGATGGCATTTTAGTAGCAAACCATGTAACCACTGCCAACACATGCCATAAATACTGCTGACATTAATGGAGAGCATGGTTACATAATAAAAAAAAACGGTTGAGAGGGTAATTTTTCTTGAAAGATTATGATCGGTACAGGAAATTAAGCAAGCGCATGCACCTAAGCGGTATGTTCCTTTAATGTTCGGCAGGTTTTTAACACCCTGTGAACTTGTGATTCTTCTCGTGTAATGGACTACGAATAAAAGAGGGATTTCCAATGTGTTTGCTCTGACGCTAAACAAAAGAAACACAGACCCTTCAAGTAAATAAGAGAAACCTTGAGTTACAAACCTTTACTGCCATTCAAAAGCGAAAAGAAAAATGATTCACAAGCAGAATCACTGCGTGTCATGAAGAGCTTAGAAACTGCAGCACAAATATAGATCCATTTCAAAACGGGCTGATATTTGAGCTCTTAGCGGTACTCTGATGAAGGAGCATTGTCTGCTTGGTCCAAACCTTTGTCTCTCTGTATGTGTGTTCGTCTTTTCATCCGTGTGTCTGCGAGTGTCTGGTATTTCAACTCTGGGATACAGAGTCCCTTTGAGCAACGTATTGTTTTTCTGCCGATGCAGCTTTTACGTGACATTATGGGGTTCAATTCACACAACAAGATCGTGTAAATTTGCCAAATTTCTTTTTCCAATCCCCCCAAAACCTCCTCTGTCCTGTGAGATCAATGTCTCTGCCATGTTAAGCTCCACACTCCAGTGAGCCCTAAGTGACTGCTCCGTCATGCCTTTTAATCAGCAGCGTCTCACCGAGTGTCTAATGCCATTAAGCACCAGTCTCCTCCACCACCACCGGTCTCCTCATTCATCTACTCTCTCCCTCTCAGAGCCGTTATGCCATTACGACATGATGCAACATGCTACTCAGGGAAACGCAAGTTTCTGGTCATTCAGCCACCATGATGCACATTTAGTTAAATAACCCCAGTGTGATTTGGGTCCCGTTATGTAATGTTTGAGTGAGGTGGTCTCTACCCTTTAATATCTCTCCATTAAACATATTGCAAACTCATCTCAACAAGACTAGAACAGTGCAGTGATGAAACTACTAAACAAACGTTATAGCTTAAAGGAATAGTCTGACATTTTGGGAGAGTTAGATGAGAAGAGTGACACTACTCGATGGTAAAAATGTAGCTCCCACCAACAGCAGGTCAGGTTAGCTTATAAAGACTAAGGATCCATCTAAAAACACCTCTAATGCTACGTTCACTCTCCGAGCAACAACGGACGATTTATGTCTTTAATATCGGATAACGGCATTTAAAAAAAAAAAATCATATGATTAGTTGACGCTTCACTGCGTCACCAGCTAAACTTTGATCTGTTGCGCATCAAGCAGCGTCAGTTTGTAGTTTGTAGTTTCATGTCTCAGACTTCTATTGAAAGTGATTTAACGGATGTTGCTCATAGACCGAACGCAGTAGATTTACACAATATATTTAACAATATATATATAGGTATATATAGGAGCTTTAGAGAAGGAGGTCGCCTGATTTTGTTGACAGATTCCGGCGAACTGTTTCCAGTCTATGCGCTCAGCTCAGCTTCATATTTGAGCGATGCCTTTTAGTGTTTAATTGCGGCCTTTGCAGTCTGCTTATGTAAACTAACCTATTTTAATCAAACGGATCGTCTCTTGTTTTCTGCCAGGCTCCTGTTTCTGGGTGGCATTGCTCGACGGACGCGTGGTGGGCATCGTGGCGGCGCAGGGCCGCGAGGATGACAACACGGTGGAGCTGCGGCGCATGTCGGTAGACTCTCGGTACCGCGGCAAAGGCATCGCAAAGGCGCTGGGCCGCCGCGTTCTGGAGTTCGCTGTGCGCAACAACTACACCGCCGTGGTCCTCGGCACGACGGCTGTCAAATTGGCCGCCCACAAGCTGTACGAGTCGCTGGGCTTCCGCCGGACGGGCCAGAGCGAGGACTACCGGCTCCCCGGGATGAGCCGCTTGCCACTGGAGAAGCTCTTCTTCCAGATTCGCTACAGCCGCTACCGCTTGCAGCTCCGTGAGGAGTGAGAGGTGACAGGGAGAGGGAGAGAGAGATGGAGAAAGAGAGGGACAGAGAGAGAGAGAGCATCGACGCTCCTTCACCCGAGTGCCCCGACTGCATCCTCTCCTCTGACAGCTTTTATTTATTTTATGTCATTAGAGATAACTTTGAGTACTTCTTAACACTTCTACAGTTTCATCTTTAAAGTCACTAACGTTTTCATTACTACTAGGCTTTTTTTGCTGTTGTTTTTGTATTATACTTTTACATTTTAAATAAGAGTTTTGTTTTTTTCTCCTCTATTTTATTAAGATATTTTTTTGTACCTTTACGCCTCCCTTTTAATTATGGGAGAAAAGAACAGTCTTTCACAGACGACATCTGACTGGCACCCCAACGAGGAACCCTCCCGGCCCTTTGGTTTAGAGATCATGTGACCGACCAATACTCCCCTTCATTACGACTCCACAATGCCCTCTTTACCCCTCCCCCATTACCTCAAGCCCTCCCTTCACTCCCACATTCAACTTCCCCACAGCAAAATTCAACAGACAATGCAATGAGAGTGCAATGAGACATTTGCTTTCTGTGTCATTGGGGGTGGACGGAGCGATGGACGGGTTGGGAGGGGCAGTTCCTCGAGAACAAAACGCACACAAAAAATTGGTGGCGGGGGAGCTTGTGGTACACACTCTCTTTTAGAAAAGCTCTTCAATGTTACATTTTGTGTGTGCACAAACCAACATTTTGGCTTTTGGCCTGTCTCTCAAGACACCATATTGAAGCACAGCGAGAGTGTGTGACCGACCCCCACAGTGAGAGAGAAGGACGACAGGATGGGGACAGGAATACGCACTGTGCATCTTCCTCGCATCCCCTCCTCTTAATTCTCTCTTCGCTGATTATTTGATTGGATCTCTCCTTCCTTTCTATTGTTTATATGAATCACTGCTTTTCTCACTGGAGCTGTGGAGAGGGTCTTTGATTGGTTGAGGTGACAGGAGGGTGGAACTTCCTCGCTGACAGATCTCATGATACAATATAGCTGCATGTCCGAGCCTGTGTGTGTACGTGTGTGTGATGGTAGAGAGTCTGAGACCGTGTGTGTGTGTGTGTGTGTGTGTGTTTGATGAGGCTATGGTCAGACATTACAGACCATGCCTCAACAGTGTGTGAGGAATTTTATTTTGCGTGGACAGACACGCACCATTTCTTGCTATGAGTCAAGTATTATCTAAGTAAACAACTACTTTCTATGTGTACTTATAAATTGTTTACCGATTGAAGAAAAATACATTCTAACAGTTTGATTAAATGTTACTGTCAAAACAACGAAAATTACAAAGTAGCTGCAGACCACACTCCACATACTTAATCCAGGTTATTGGGGAACGACTTGGATAAAACATGACTACTAGCAATACTTGCAGAACATTACTGAGCACAAACAGCAAATCATTATTTAAACCAATATATTGGCATTAGTATTCCCCCCTCCTCATGTATTTATATTGTGTATAAAGCTGAAAACTCATGTAGCGAACCCAACATCAAAGTGACTCCCATAACTCCTCTCTCCATCTCCATCTCCATGCTCTGACCGTACAACCAGCAGTAGATTCAGCCATCCACGACTCTGAGCCTAAGTTTTGTCATCATACCATTTGTAAAAAGTAAATTATAAAGCAAAAAAAAAAAAAAAAAAAGATGAAAAAAGAAAGAAAAAAATTGAATACAAGTGTAATCGTCATGGAGTTAGCAATGACCCTCCTTGCCTTGCCACCCTCCCCCATAAACTCTCCCTACTTCCCATTCATGAATTTGTCTGCAACCCTGGGCTAGACCCCACAACTTCCATCTGACCTTTCCCTTCCCTGGCCACACCCATTTCCCGCCCATTTCTGCATGTGCCACTGAGCCTTGCTGCACTGCTTTTAATACTCCATGTGAAGCTTGTTGGACCAAACCTGGACCCGCCCCAGAGTCTGATGTCATCCAGGCAGTGTGACGCTGTGTGAGGGGCTGGTGCCAGGTTGCATGGTTGAAATAGTCTGGCTGCAATGCAGAAGACAGTGAGAGAGAAAGTATGTGTGTGAGTATATGTGTGTGTGTTCAGAGTTGGTGCAGATACACTCACCAACTGCAGCACTGTCTGGATGACATCATGCCTGCCAGCCAGCCAACTGTAGAATGCAAAAAGCAATGCAAGTGTGGCATGCCTCTGTACCCGGTGCGTGTACGGTGCCTGCCCTGGAGAAATGTAGGGGGAAAAAAAACAACTAATTCATATACAATATATATATATATATATATATATATATATATATATATATATATATATATATATACTATATATGTATGTGTATATATCCTATATATGTATTTATATATATATGCAAAATAAGCTTCTTTTTAAATGAACATATACAAGAAATGTGTGTTTCTTTGTTTGGAAAAAAACTAAAATTGTATCATTTGCATGAAATGTGTCTTTGAATGCAAAAAAAACTTTTAGGGAAGAAACTCCTAGCACATGGCATACAGTGGAACCATAGACTTGTGATGTTTTATAATAGTTTGTTTTATTTAAAATTATCTTAATTCTCTAGGAGTAAAAATGTATACCAGCCACAAGCCAGTGCTCATAAATGTATCCGCCACTGGCTGAAGGACAAGGAAAGTTAGTTTCCTTCCTTGATCTCAGTGGGAGTGAAGGTGTATATGACTAAAAGCATCGTAGCGCTCCTCCTATTAAACCAGCTTCTGTTAAGGGTCTGAAGGACTAAGATCATCAGTGGGTATTTGACGAATCATGCAAGAGACAAACATGTATTCCCATGCAGTACATAGTGTAACATCTTTCGTCGACTAAGTCCTTTGCTAAATTCATCATATGCAGATTAAGGCAACACAGGCAGCAAGATAGTGTGATGCTTCGCTTAGATTTGGCTCCAGGTGACACAGGACACAACTATTTCCTTTTTTTCCCTAATTTTTTACTAAACCTCCCACAGTATATATATATTTTAATAATAAGGGCTGTACATGCGTAATCCCCACAATGGACACGAGTTGACACATCTAGAGGAGATTTAGCGACTGACAAGTTCCTTTTCTGTTACTTAGAGCCAACCTAAGATTTCTCTATGAAATTCTACAAAGTAAAAAAACAAGGCACAGGTGCACTGAAAGCATCAAACAGTACACATCAGATGTTTTCTTGTGGAGGATGCCTCACACCACTTTGAGGCATCTGCTTTGAACTTGGTTGTAGCTGGAGAGTGAAAAAGAGGACCGGCACTGTATTGTGTGACGTTTCTGGAGCAACAGCTACCACTGGCCTTCAAACAGTGCTTACAAACCTCCTACTAGGCAAAGCAGAACAATAGGTAACAGGATACAACAGGCAGCCAAAATAAACATGAACACAATTCAGATGTGTTTCTATACTACACAGAGAATCAGGCTATAGAGCAGACAAGTCAAATCTGATCTCACAGCTGTGAAAGGTGTCAGTGGTGCTGAGGCCGTAGAAACACCACAGCAGGGACACATTTGGAGCGTCAAATTACTTATGTCAGTTATCGCTGCCGGTGTGTTCAGGTCCTTCTCCTTCTTTAGAAGACATGGGTGTGGTCTGGCGGTTGAGAGGGAGCGGTGCGTTTCGCTGAGGTGGATTGTAAAATTAAGTGTGGTCTGGATTTTGTGGAAGAATGTGAAGTCTGTCAATTCTGAGCCATATCTGCTGCTGCCAATCGCAGTTTTTTGCCTGATGAAAGTTGAAAATACATGTCCATGTATTTATTTTTTTGTGGAAGAAATGACTATCCATACCGGTACACATTTTGAACAAAGGTAATATATCCTTCAAAACACCTTTGCCAAGGCCTTATGCACTGAAATCAAACGCTGGAGTTCCAATATCTTGAGGACTGCATTGCTTAAGCTAGTTAAGGGTAGATTTTGAATCGTAAAGCTGAAGTGCACTGACTATATATTTAGTCTGAGCAATGTCTGTTTTCTACTTCATGTAAAGAATGCTATGCCCTGTGAAGTCTCACCTCCCATTTAAAACTGGCAACTAATAGTTAATGTCGGAATGTAGTAATTTAAACTGTATGTAACTTCTACCAGAGTGAACATTTAGTTAAAAACCATTCCTCTGAAATGTTCTGCTGATGTACAATCCAAAAACACTCACACTTTTTTAATTTGGTTTTCTGTGATTTTGTTTGAGTGCGAGTGTGCTGTGCTACTTGGTTGAGGTTTGAGAAGGTATGCTGCATAAAGGGCTCTCATGTCGGAGACGGCTCTTTTAGTTTCGAGTGCTTTAGAACCCAAAAATTATCATCTGATGCGCTCTCTCTCTGATGGCAGTCACAGAGGCACAAGCGGAGGCTATTGAAGCCAAAGCTCCAACTTCAGCAGTTTTCAAAATCCCGGCCGTTAAATTAACCAAACGGTAAAAACATCAAAACTACGGTCAATATTTTATTCAGTTCATCTACTGGTGAAGGAGCATCGAATTCAAAACCGCACAAATGTACAGATCCTGTAGGTGTGTTGTGTTACTCTGACGGTGTGTGTCCATGCTCGGCAGCCTTGGGGGTGAACACTTACAGGCATGAATGTAAACTGCCAACATTTAAGGTCTTAGAAAGATTTTTATGTTTTAAATCTTTGCTGGTTGTTGTTTTGTTTTTTTTACTTTATGACAGAGAAGAACAGAAGGAAAAGCAGCTATTGGTTCGTTCATTAAGTGACTAAACCACTTCATTAGCTGTCAGACATTTTGTGCAATTGCAAATAGCTGTATCTATTGTTAATATATTATTTACAGCATCGTGTCATCTGCGCTGATTTTAACCAATCCTGGTGGAGTTCATTTTTGTCTCAGAAGATGGCTGTCGCCTGGAATGTTCCACCTAACGAGGAGGGCGAGGGGTGAGGGAGGAATGTGCCACATTGGCAGTTAAACAGGGGGAGGTGTGTGGTGGGGCGGTGGGAGGAGGTCTGCAGCAACAGAGCTCCACAGCACGGACTCCCTCTCTCTCTCTCTCTCTCTACCTCTGGCGAGAATTTTGCTCCACTGTGACAAATACAGAAGGACTCCCTCTGGACTGAGGCCACAGGTGCCAAGAACACATAAGCACTTGTAGCACAACTGTGTCTTGTTTTGCTATTACAGTACAGATAGTTTTGATTTTTTACATTTCCTATGAAGAATATGGATAAAGTTTCTCTTTCTCCTGTATTATCGACTGTATGTATCGTAAGCATTGATACCGCAATGTATAATTCGTACTACGACCCCATGGCTAATTTTTGAGGTGGAAATTTGCCAAAGGTGACAGTAATTGCTGCATTTTTATTCCTCATGTGGCTATGTTTTGTTCAACACAATCCTGTACTTACTTGGTTTTATTTGGAGAGAACAAATCCTGCCCACGTGCCATCTAATCAAGCAATAAATACAAACAGAACCACAGAAATTACATACTATCAACAATGATTTTATCAAACACATGAAATGCTGCATTGACGTTATGTCCCTTATACTGTACCAAGTAGTGGCAGCGATGCCATCCCAGTATCGGCATTGCAACGGTACCACTCATCACATCGAAGCCTGAAGGGGTGATTGATTGTAAAATGTTTCTGTTTTTTGTATTTTTCTTTACAAAGGACTGTCAAAGATGTGTTTTTTTTAAACTCAAAGTTTAAGTACACAGGTGTATCTCCTGCATATTTGTACAGATGTGAATAGGAAATGGGGGAAATGACAAGAAGGGGGATAACGGATGCTAAAGCAGTTCAAGCGGACAGGGAAAAGATGGCGTCGCCACACTCTGAAAGTGCTGTCAGTCTCTGAACTGAGCTTTTACTAAACCACAAAGACGTCCGGTTAACATGCACCACAGCCTCACGACCACCACTCGGTCAGAACAAAGTGAAAATAATCAAAAACATGCCGCAGCTGCCAGAATCTCAACTCTCAATCACGTTGACTTTTTTCCTCACAAGTGAGATTCAAAGTCTTTCTTTGAATCTGCAAGTTAGTTACTGTAAAGTTGTAAAGTATATATTTTACTGTAAATAGCCTCTGGTGGGGGGTCATTTTTACTCCTTTTGTAACAGAAACTGTGGATTTAAAATATTTGAAATATATATTTTAGAGATATTTACAGCACGTATAAAGAGATTCTAAAGCGGTACAGGTGTCCTCATCTGTATTGCCTCATAACGATCCCATACTGACTAACGGCGGCCACTTTCAGGGTTCCGCGCCATCTTCGCCATGGTGTCTCTGTCCCACGCCGCTGGGTGCAGACACAGCCTTCCGTGTCCTGCCTTGTCTGTTTGAACTCTCAAGTCACCAGAGAGAGCCTCAGAAATGCTGCAACAGCAGCATCTCTGTTAGCTTGCAGCACACACCGGCCAAGGCCACGGTTATCAGTGGCTCTGGACTGAGCGATGTAGCTGCAGCGGGCTGCTTCAATGCAAGGGGCCCTGTCATGGCTGTTGTCTGTTGCCAGGAAACCGACCCGCACAAAGCACAGCAGGGGATTGATATGCAGCCGCGCTGTGGGGAGGCACGTCAGCCAGCCGGCCATGATAGAGGATGGAAGGAGAGATTGATAGATGGATAGATAGATAGATGGATGGATTTCGGGGGGAAGGAAGGTAACGTTGGGTTTCGGAGAAAGATGCTTTGGCTACGGCGAGGAATTAGAGAAAAGAGGCCCTCAGACATGTAGAGGAGAGCAGTGGGAAACGAGTGTAGGGCCCATTGGGCGAGCGAGGTTACAGGAAAAGAAAGAGGAAAAGCAGGGTAAGAATTAAAGACAGGTATGGTGCGGACAAGAGTCTCATGTAAAGTCATTTGGCGGTGATGTAGCAGATGTATTGATTCCCATGGAGACGGTACTTAAAATGAGTCCTTTGGTCCAACCAGTCGGCTCAACCTCAGTGAGACTGCAGAGACGACCTGGATTTCATCGGGGTCTATTAGCTTTTCTGTTCCCTTTCCGCCATTCCTTTGAAAGACCACAACAGGATTACTAATATTATTGTGATTATTAACCCTTTCTTTTATACTGACAGACACCTGGTACACTGTATAGATGTAAAGATGGGATTTCCTGCATTATGACGACGATTGAAACATGGATGTACATATATTGTATCAATTAAAAATGATGATGCATTAAGCTTTTATATGTTGCAACAGAAAACAGATTTTTCTTTTTTGCATACTTAGTTTTAAAGAGATCTTAAGTGCGAGGATACGTATCTTACACACACACATCTCACGGTCACCATGGCAGCTCGGGGAAGCTCATGCAGTTGCCCCTGACAACTGGAGTCTTCAGAGGGACCCTTGGGCCTCGGCTCTCGTTAACGGCACCGGTCATTAAAGTGAAGGCATCACTCAGTGAAATGAGCATAATCATGAGCTCATTCATCTTCATAACAGTACTATATAAGAGATAGAGAGGTTCTCCATCATGCTTGTTGTTTGTTTTCACGTTTAATAAACTAGAACCGTGGTTCTCAACCTTTTTTCAGTGATGTACCCACTGTGGAATTCTTTTTCAGCCAAGTAAGCAGCGCAAAGCATTGTTGGTTGAAAAAACAATGTAATACATTGTGCCATCACAAACATTTTGTGAAATCTCGGTGTATACGTGAAAACGTGAGAAAATGTAGTATTTAAACTAATGAGAATGAGAGCGTATGCCTGCTCATATTCTGAGCGTCTTTCTTTTAAAAGCATCTTATAATTTCAAACTCGGCGTAAAATGAACGACATAATCATATGAATATAACCAACCTCCATGACTTTTCCAAAACTTTGGGGATTTTATTTTTTTCAAGGACTTTTCCAGGCCCGCAATTAACTATTTTAAAATTCCATAACTTTTCCAGGTTTTCCATGACTGTACGAACCCTGAAATAAAAAAGAAAACTTTCCAACCAAAGGTGGAGCAAAGGTGCAGAGTGAGTGTCCTGTATATAGTATACAACTAAACAGGAGATTAAAAACCACCTCCCTCCCTATACCCACACACCCCTACTCCATGAGCAGAGTGCCCTCTAGGATTTGCACATACCAGTCTCACGCTCCACTCTCAAAGGGAGGAAGGCAGCGCACCCTTAAACCACGAACAATGAGAGAATGGAGGGGCAGATTTCCATAACACTGTCCACCGCTCTGGCACTGAACTGCTCATACTGACCCGCTGAGAAAAGCTCCTCTCACGCCAGCACACGGAGAACGCATCCCCGTCCGTGGGTTCAGCAGGCAGAGTGAAGAGCCGCTCCACTGAAAAAGAAAAGAGGAAACTAGAGGAATGTAAATACACGACAGGACTGAACTGTTGCTGGATCTGCCGGGTATCCCGCATGCCAACATAAAAGGTGACAGCTCTCCTTTAATTAGCAGTCGACATGGGTTGACATTTTAAATAGGTAATGAGGGTTAAGCTTTGTTAAGAATGACATAAGGTGCATGGTTTCTGCCGAGACCCACTTTGTCGGCTTAAAGGGTCCTAATTGGAGGACAGTATAAAAGAGGCCAGAAGAGTCTCGCTGTGGCTGCCAGAGACGAGGAAACTCGGTCAGTATGCCTGGAAGTCGGTGGCGGCATGTGTGAGGGAATTCATGGTGGCTGTGCGTGTTTCTTAAATGTGTATAAGCTTGTGTACGAGCATTTGTGGAATGTGTGTGTGTGTGTGTGTGTGTGTGTGTGCGTGTGTGTGTGTGTGTGACAGAGGCACGAAGAAGACAAAGGGAAGAGCGGGGTAGAGCCGAGGGAGCAGATAAAAGATGAGCTGGAGAGCGCTGGATGCACACGGCTGAGCAGAATGAGATCTTTTGCTTTGAATCCGCTGAATGCAACCAACAAAAAGGTGAAGCTTATTACTCCCTGAGAATAGCATGACTTTATGGCATTAACAACAGTAGAATATTTGCTAAATACACCCGACTCTTGTGAAACTCTCCATTGCTCTTTTTAATCATACATTGACCCTTAAGGTTGAATATTGTCAGGGAACTATAACTCAAACTCATTTGTAATGTTTGTTGAAATTCCAGCTGATTACACAGCTTAGATTGTTCAACGCTTCTGTTATTTTAGCATCGGCTCGGAAAATTGAACGTGCAAATTAGCTTGAATAATTAATTAAGGATTAGTGTCTAGTGTAGAAAAATAAAGTTGCATGAGAAGATGAAACTGGGTGAGAAAGGTCACTGGGTTTATCAGCACGAACAAAGCATAACAACAATAAATGCAATTCTATAAACACAGTACAGCATGTTGCAGGTACATGTTAGCTCACCGCCTTTGTTAGAAACCATTCGAACAGCAAATTGTATGAACCAACAAATGGCATAGACTCAATGTCTTAAATGTGGAGTTTCACCTTGGCAACAAGGCAGAGAAAACAGCATTGGTTTTAACAAGAGAGCGTGAAAAGGGTGGAGGACAAGGAATTTCTTTTTTTTTCAGGATGGAGTAAAGCGATCTCGTCTGTGGCTCCTGCCGTTGCCCCCGGATACGGATAGAGTGAAAGCAAGAAGCTGCAGCTGCCTGGTTTCCATGGCAATGTGGATGCAGGACAAGCGAAGAGAGACGGGAGAGATGAATTGAGCGGAAAAAAAAGAGCAAATATTAAGAGAGAACAAGTAAGAAGAGGCAGAAAGATGAGAACACACCAAGAGGGAGGGAGAGAGAAGGAAAAGGAAAAAGTGGCGGTGAAAGGGGGTGGAGAGAGAGAGAGAGAAACGAAGATCCCGACAATGTCTCTCTCTCTCAATAAGAGAGAGACATTGTCGGGATATTAAGCTCCGACATAGATCCCCAAGACTTGCCACTGGAGACCGCCACCTTCAGGGGGACCTGTCACACACACACACACACACACACACACACACACACACACACACACACACACACACACACACACACACACAGACAGAAAAGGGAAAGGTGTCAGTGTGTCGTTCACAATGACCTAGATTGATTTTCAGTCACATAACTTGCTGAACAGAAGAGCAGCCTTTTACACACGGATGTGTTTTCCTGTGGCTTGTTTGAATTTCAATAGTCTCAACCAAGTAAAAGCAAAGACGAAAAATAGGCCTGTGTACATCTCATGCAGCCTGGGTCCCATGGCAACAAAAACAACTTGAACAACAAAGGTTGAACATGACACAACCACTGAATAATTTTCATTCCTGGTTCATATTTACAAACCTTCAGGTGGACTAGATGGTCTATGTGCTGAAGGGACTCCATGGTGCTCCTCACCAGACCTGCACACAAAAAAACATGTAGCAACAAGTATTATTTATCAGAGCATACCATAGCCAATGCATTGTGGGTAATGTAGGCAAATGTTTTGACACGCAAGAAGAACGTGTGAAAAAGGGTATTTCTCTGGTCCTTCTGCAACGATTTTGATCTTAAAAAGAAAATTGCCATCATGAGTCAGACATGTATTAATTATTGCAATGCAAAACACCGTTATGTGAATTCAGCAAAACAAGCTTTAATATCCAAAACAAATGAACTGTTTCTATATACAGTATTCTTTACTGTACAAATACATGGTGTCATAAGTACAGAACATTAGTGTCTTTGATATAAGTGAAATAGTGACTAAGTTGCAAATTCACCTGCAAACTGCTCCACCTGTGAGTCCTCCACTTCGTACAGAAGCTCATCGTGGAGCTGTGCTACCAGTCTGCAGTTACAAAACAAAAAATTGATACATAACACATCAACTACTGATAGACGATTCCTTTAACTACTACTAAAAATGTGGCATCTTCATCAATGTACCACCATGAGCGCTTCAACTAAGTCCTTCTCCTTCCCGTACTTTGCTTCCTGCTCTCCCAACATTCCCGTTCAATTCTGGTATATTTTGGCTCCTGGCTGCAAGTGTGTTTACTCTCGCTAAATGTTTGGCATGTAACAGCAGCAATCACAAATACAGTTGGCTGGTAAAACAGTGAATATTGTTTATGTGCTTTAGCACGACAGACTCAGTCAGTTCTTCTTCATTACAGTAGCACTCGCCCGTGTTTTGCGGGTGGAGTTTCAGAAGGGACCTCAGTGAAGAACAATGGTGTACTTTGTAGTGTTTGTAATGTGAGCATCTTCAGTCAGGAGTAGGGTTGGGTACCGAGAACCGTTCCAACACGTCCGGTTCCAACACGTCCGGTACCTACTGGACCGAAAAGCAACGCAGATTTCGGTGCTTCCTTCCGGTGCCTGAGCCGATTTAAATACTTTTTTTTTTTACACTACTCTGTAAAGTTGCACGGTATATAGATACTAAAAAGCTAGCGCGGTACCCGCACACTAAAAACGATTATTAAAATAGCGCGGATCAGAGTGCACTCGCTGCGGCGCTCTGTCTGCCTGCATGCAGAGTAGGGCTTAAGGGGGCGGGGCTTCCAGCGCTCACACACACAGCGCACGCAGATATCGCTGGAGACACACGAGCACGAGCTTTTGAACGTCCATCCTCGGCTTTCTGGAACAAATCTCACCCAGTTGATATTAATGATGGCGTGTAGTCCAGTAAAGCTGCAGTTTGTAGAATCCATCAGTGTCTGAGTTCTGTTGCACCAGTCCAAATCAGGGCACCTGAAGCTTGTGTCTGTTCTTTTTGAATTTAAAAGGTTTGAAGCTGTAGTTTGAAGTCAAGTATTTTGTATGTATTTATTTATATTTATAGAATACTTTAAACAGTTAATATATTGTTCAAGTTGAAGAAAAAAAAATTGCCTTGGCAATAAAAAAGTATCGGTTCAGGCACCGGCATCGTTTTAAAAATATCAGTTTAGCACCGGTATCGGAAAAAACCCAAACGATACCCATCCCTAGTCAGGAGCGGCAGGTTTTGTGGTTGTACCTGGCAGAGAGCGAGCTGGAGGAGGAGACCAGGTTGAAGATTCTGATCATGGCCATCTTACAGAGATCAGCAGCAGAACCTGCACACACACACACAAAATCACACACATATATGTTGTAGTCCAGAGGATGAATGGATTTAGCAAAAATGGGCGAGTTGACTTGATATACACAGATGATATACACAGATATACAGTCACAGTACAGACCTGTCAGTCATCCTACCTTGGACCACAAAGTTGACCGCCTGCCTCTCAGCCTGCATGCGGACGCCCCAGTCGGCTGAGTTGATGTTCGGGAGAGTCCGTCGACGACCCATGATGGAGAGCACATAACCTAAACAGAAGCAAAAATACAAGATAAAAAACCCAAAACAATAGTCATCATTCTAAACACTGTGTGTGGTTCGATCGTGCCTTCAGTCAAGTTTGATCAAATCTGTTCATAAGGGCGGGTCCTCTCACACAACCAAGCTTGAATGACATGCTACTTCCATCAAGATCCACCAGAAAAAAAACCAGTTTACTCTTAAGTAGCGGGCGTGTTGTTAATTAAAATGTTATAAAATAACCTAGCCAACAAATTCTAGTGATCTCTCTCTACCAGATCTCCTACCGAGGTGGACTAAAGACATTCATAAAAGCAAATGACTCATTTAAAGGTCAACTTTTTATAAAGGCTTGATAGGTGGTTAATATTAGAAAAATTGTTTGAGAATACAAATTAGAGAATTAAAATGAAACTAGTGACCTTTAGTTATTTATCTACCTCCCTTTCCACCCACACTGGAATGTGATGTTGTGCATTAAAAGAAAAAGAAACACAGAGTTACACTGAAATTAAATTTGGGAACTTGCTTGTTTGCTGAAATCCAAAGGTAATGTTTTCGATAGAAAGCATTTCTTTTTCTCTTTAGAATCACACAGAAGCCAAATATAAGCTGAAATCTAAGCTGTCACAAGATAATTAACAGGTATATCCATTTTTAATTCCCTCCCTTCAAAAGAGGATGCTTGTTCAAAGCCAAGACCAGGTCAAAAAACCTACAGAGCTAAAACAACAACAAGATAAGTAGAAAAACAGTCTCAAGACTGAATCAAGTTCGGTCCTCTGTGTGTTCTTCTTTTACTTCTATTTTCTGAACCGCCTCACTCCTCCCAGTCAATGTGAGTCACCCATAACGACACGCTGAGAGTAACCAAAGCTTCAGAGTCATTTAAAAAGTTTCATGAAAAGTCAATTGTTGATATGGGATTATAGGTGTTATGGTGACAGCAAGTTTACAATGACACAAGGGAGCCCCACACACACACACACACACACACACACACACACACACACACACACACACACACACACACACACAGTTATTCACTTGATTCACATACAAAAGAGAAACACCGTCACATTCCCAGTACAGTCAAACAAACACACATTGGGAGGCAACACAACAATGTGCAGTGACGTGATATGCACATTGTACACAAACATTATCAAATGCAGGTATGCAACACACACACACACACACACACACACACACACACACACACACACACACACACACACACACAGTGAACCAGTACATTCCCCCAGCTGGACAATGGAGCGGGCTTTGCAGCTAAATCCCTCACGTATCCCTTACTGTGAGGAAAGCCAACCAGGGCATGAAACCTGAATGACCCTCTTCCCAGAATACACACATACAATCACGCACACAAGCATAAATGAATAGGAAATGAGCGCACAACAGATAGTGACAATCACAACAACAACAAAAAAAAATTAACTCACTGTGAATTGACCCATGACACTTGTGTGTGACCTTTTCACCAGGAATGTGACCTTTGTTCTGGGGCCCAATGACAGGGATGTGAGGTGTACAATGTGGTGCAACTATTGACAGGCATGTGAATCACACTGGAATGTGTGTGTTTTTCAAACCCAATCGGCTGCTTTTTAAGTCGGTGCCACGGTGGTGTGAAGGCCACTGCTTTTCAAGTACAGGCGGCTTGGGTGGAGAACTAGAAACTAGGATGGGGCAACATTTCAATAGCATTTATAAATGTTCGGTTGTGGCGTATAGATTGTTTTAGTTAGTTTGACTTTATTAGTCATACGCACGTGTCAGCTCAGCATGAACAAACCCTAGTCGTAATAAGAGCACGAGTCATATCAGGATAAAATGACAGTAATGTGAAAGATATGATGGGATGACATGAATAAAATATAGCACTTTATATACGAACAAGAGGATTGAGTGTATTGTTCAAGTTTTTTAACATTCATCAAAATTCTGGAAACCAAATTAGAATAACAAAAACCTATTTTCAACCCATGCACCTTTTGGGAAATTGCGTAAACTGTACAAAAAACCTGTAACAAGCGATTGACTTTTGTTCAATGTAATGCATAACAGCAGAACACAGTTCATTACATTGTACATGAATTTGGTTACTGTACGTATTGTCATGTTGGTTTGGCGATATCCACGTATTGGAAAGTCTGATGTAAGAGGTAAAACGGATTAACATTTGTAGTATATCTCAGCACTCATTATGAATAATTAGTAGTAATTACTGGCAAACATATCTGCCCTTAACTAAAGGTTGCTCAAGGAACATTTCATTGTTGTGTGTGTGGCGTTTGAGCTCAGTGTTGCTTCCATTTATGCAGACCGCTATCCATGACGGAGCGTAATTGGCTGAAGCAACAGCTAAACTGCAAATCCCTTTTTTATTTAATGACAAGCCTTTGCCAGCTCCACTGTATGCAAATCACTGCAGTTGAAACATCCGCATGCGTATGTGCACGGACAACTTGGCGGTGCATCAAAGCCAGGATGTGTGAGGTGAGTGTTAGCGCAGCAGGGTGTTTGCATATCTGTGCAGCTCTAAGCTTCCTTGTGTCTGCCGTGGCCTTCAGAAGACACGGCCCGTTTTCATCTCCGTGATTCCCCCCGTTGTTTAAAAAAATGTAAAATCATCCTTCGCTCTTGGTCTTTTTTTTTAATCTCAGGCAGTCTTTACAAGTGAAGGTACAGCATTCATCCCGAGAGACAGGCTCACCCGGAGTGGCGGATTTATCCCATTTCAACATCAAGGACAGCGAGTGTGGATTGTTCAGAGAAGTGTGGCCATGGCTGCTATGTCTAAGAAGGGGTTTTCTTGTAGTTTATATATTAAAAAAGATCAAAATAATCCTGTTTCCGTGCCCGTCTTTGTCCCATTCTTTCTGGGTTGTTCTATTTGTATTCTTCTTCTTCTCTTACATCTACAGACTGTTTCCTCTTTGCTTCTCTCTCTCTCTGCTATTACACCCACACTGTGATCCTGACCTCACCTTCACGTTGCCCTTTACAATTCATTTCAAGCAAATATGACAGTAGCTGAGGCTGCACTGTTCACCTCCTCTCTGCTCAGCCTGCCAGCACCCAG
This sequence comes from Taurulus bubalis, assembly GCF_910589615.1. Lineage (NCBI taxonomy): Eukaryota > Metazoa > Chordata > Actinopteri > Perciformes > Cottidae > Taurulus > Taurulus bubalis. The sequence continues at coordinate 5,056,547 of NC_136591.1, forward strand.
CAGTTCTGAACAAAATACCGCTGTATCGGATACCAATCAACGACAAACCCAGGGAGGTGCAGAGTGGACAAGAAGCCCAGGCACGTATTAATCTCTGCTCCCTGAGTCACAGAACAGCTGAAATAGCCAGTGAGTCTCTGTACGTCTCCTCCCTGCCGGCACAGGTTACAGAGGACTACTTCATCTGTCAGCTACTGTAAAGTTTTGCTGTGGAATAAAGGGAGAGACAAAAGGAAAAGAGGTATGATAACAGTTGAACAAGGGAGAAGAAAAGGAATAGAGACGTAAATAGACCAAGTATTGGTAAATGGCGAAAATAACTGACTGTGTGTTTATCCTTAGAAAGAAAATACCTGTTCTATATAGGGTACACAATAACTATAAAAAAGGTGCTTTTATTATTTATTTGGAACATACAGACTTGTAAAGTATACCACTGGGTAAGCAGAAGGACTTTGGAGATGATTTGTATGCTCCCGTGCAAACCTTGCTTTATTTTGACTATATGGTGACATTGGATATACTATATATATACACAGTATATATATATATGTATATATATACATATATATATATATATGTATATATATACAGTATATATATATACATATATACATATGTATATATATATACATATATATATATATACATATATACAAATATATATATATATATATGTGTCTTGTTGTTGTCTTGTGTATGTATGAAACTCTAATAAAGAAAGTGTTAGATGCTAGATAGACAGGAAGATGGAAAGAAAGAGAGGAGGCACCGAAAAGAAACAAAGAGAAAGAGCGAGACAAACAGACAAAAAGAGAGCGGGACGAGCGAGGCAGATAAACCCCGGCACCGTCTCGGCTGGGAGGATCACCATGGCGATGACTGAATTAAACACGGCTGTGTGGCGCAACATCACTTTGGAGCATTTTGGAGGAATGAGTCCATTACGCCGCTTCGATTAGGAAGCTGCCACCGGAGCAAAGCGATGAGCGGGGTGCGTTACCGGTGACAGGTTGCTGTCTGTGTGGAGGATCTACTGCTCAGACCTACTTCTTGATGTTTAGTACAAAATAAGCTTCTTTTGCAACAGTTGTTATACAAGACAAAAAGGACTTAGTTTTTAAGCAGAAACAGCCTGAGAGAGGAGCGTCTGCACATTATAACCTTATTACACAATTGGCTCCTTCTCACAGACTTCAGGACGACGACACGCCGACTAATTTGATTCGAAAGTTAATAATAATAATAATAATAATTTTATTTATAAAGCACATTTCACAAACAAAAGAGGTCACAAAGTGCTGTACAGTAAAAAAACACAGTAAAAACACATTAAAAGATGGAGGAGTAAAAAAGACAATAAAACAAATAGGGAAAATAAATAAATAAAAACAGAAAAAACAGATAAGAGGCAGGTCATATCAGGTATTTAAAACAAACGCCTGCGTAAACAGGTAGGTCTTGAGCTTAGATTTTAACGACAGACAGTACAAAATCTTGGCAGTGATGCCAGCCTTACTCGTAAAATGAGCCGAGAGGTGGCTCGTCGGTGGAGCTGAGGCCGGCCCAGACGACGCAGCAGAGCAGACAGCTAGCGGCCGGCGACGGCACCCAGCGTTAAGCAATTCATTAATTAAGCCTAAACATGATTAAAACGGGTGAGAAATATACAAATTCAAACCCCTACAGGTGTCATGAACCACAGATGTTTTGCACCGGACTGTAAATGGTTTAATTTCGGCTGTAAAGTTAGGTATTTTAACATGGAGGAGTGTTGGGATAGACTCGCTGTTGGAGCCTGCCTCAAGTGGCCATTTAAAGAACTGCAGTTTTTGGCACTTAACTGTTGGCTTAATTTCTCCGAACCTGAAGGTGTGTGGCTTGGTCTTCGCCCAAACATTGGCTGAAGGTTGGAGGCTCTGACCTCCTCACTCTAAATGTCGCCACTGGCCTCATGTACTGTGTGCAATGAGGGTTAAAGTGCAGACTTTACACTATTTTGTGTGAGCTTGTTTAAGTCTCTGTGTGCAGTGTTGGCTGTTAAAGTCCGAATATAAATACAGTGTCCCGTCTGAACCATCAGCCCTGTACACCCCTCAAGTATTGCCCCACAGCAGTTTGTCTCATTCCTGCCAATGCAAACACATCTTCCTCAGCCAAACACACCCACGGACACAAACCCATAGAAAGCGTGGGTGTAGGCCCAAACCCAGACATACACACAATGTTTTGCTATATTTGTGGGAACATTTTGCCAACTTCTGTTTGTAATCCTTAACATTAAGCCCTAATTTCCCTGATCTTAACTTTGACTCTAACCTTGACCTATAATCCTATGAATAAACATTTTGCTAGTGAATTTTGGGAAACAGCGCTTTTACAGTATATGACACATATTCTCAATTTTTTTTCTTGTTAGGACCATTTAGAGTCAAGACAACCGTGAGCTAATGCTTTATAGAGGAGACAACAGGAATTTGATCGTACTCAGACCTTGCTTGTGGCACTGCTGGATGGTCCTCTGGATGAAAGCCTGGACGTCTCTGTAGGTCTGCAGGAAACTGTCCTGGAATCGGCTGGCCTGCTCAGCACTCACCCCGAGGATCCCTGACAGACGCTCACGGCCTGCAGAGAGCGATATATATTACTAACTTGTGTTCAACTATGCAAGCCTACATCATGGAGAGAAGTTATGAAGGGGACATTGATGCCAAGCAGATATAAAACAGATAGTATGATTCAGTTATTTTTAGCCATCATGATTAATTTGTGATAATGAGATTTTTAGTACCTTCCTCACACAATAAGTGTTAATTTAATTAACTGAATAGTTGGAAGTTTATGAAGCATGCTAAAGGAATAATTTTACATTTAGCGAAATATACGGTTTTACACTGTAAGTGTAAATAGGAATTAAACAAATGCGATAAAACTTGTTAATTAGTGAGTTTAAGAGGTGGATTGGTTGCCTTTGGACAGAACCAGGCTAGCTGTTTCCCTCCGTTTCCAGTCTTTGTGCTAAGCTAAGCTAAGCTAGTCGGCTGCTAATTGTATCTTTAAATGTATCATATAGATACGAGTGGTATACATTTTCTCACTTCTCTCTTTAAAAGGAAAGTGATGAAGCCCATTTCCTAAAATGTTGAACTCTTATATCTGCATTGTGAATGAACCTCAATACTCAAATAAAAATAAACAACCAGTGAATGTAAATGAAGCAAAACTTCCTTACTCATGATTGAAGAGTGTGAAAAGAGACGGGAGAGACTGGAGGAAGAGAAGAAAGCTGAAAGGGGGCAAGTGAACCGAGGACAGAGGACAGACTGCACCAGAGGGTAAAAGAAATGAAGAGAACAAAGTAGAGCCAAATGAAGGGTGAAAGAAAGAAGAGACAGAAGAGGACAAGATAAAAGGAGGGTGGACAAGGATCAGGGCAAGACGGCAAGAACTGTATCTGTGTGTGTGTGTGTGTGTGTGTGTGTGTGTGTGTGTGTGTGTAAAGTCAGAGCTCAGAACTCAGAGCCTCAACGTGTGTACATGTGCTTTTTTCCCCGGGAAATGTTAAAGGTGTAGGATAGATCTATACGGGGAGGAACAGATCGATAGAGGCGTGTAGAGGGTGAGCTAATGGGTACCCCAGCTACTGTGTGTCTGCGTGCGTGTGTGTGTGTGTGTGTGTGTGTGTGTGTGTGTGTGAGTGTGTGTGTGTGTATGTGTGTGTGTGTGTGTGTGCCTGAGGGGTTCATGATGTGTGTTTGGTGAATAGAGAGAATTGTCATGCCAAATAGCCTAGAGCTGGTGGGAGGGTTAGCAGAAGAGTGGAAAATTAATCGAGAACACATGTATTCATAACATTTCGATGAGAATGCCGGTTGTTGGCTAATTCAATGAATTTGATGCAAATAAAAGCATAAAAATATCAAATATCAATCATTTATCAAATAAAGCTTTCTTCTTAATATCCACCTAATACAGCTCAGAATTGATGATTGGTTGACCTCGTATACAAGATGATGACCCTTGAGTACTGTCTTCTCTTCTATATATAAGTGCTATTGCTGCTATCCAAAAGTAGTTATACAGTGGATAAGATAAGTAGATAATGATGAAATATTTTTTTTATTGAGATAACATAAAAAAAGTTGGATGTCGCTAACATAGTTTTCATTTTTAGAAAGTCAGCCTCAGAGCAGAAGATGAAGACATCTGAATTAATCCGAGTCGGCATGTCTGTCTGTGTGGCGGGAACACAGTTGCTGAAATAAGTCACGACAAAAAGCCCTCTCAGCAACGTGGTTTGTTGCTGTGTGTGTTGGGTGAAACGCTACTGAGCAATGACATGCATGTACTTTATGCAACAGGGACAGAGGACGAGACAATAAAAGATATCGGCACACTAGAGTATCGCAATATAATCTTTTGTGATAACATATCGATTCTCAAAGTTGTTTGCATGTAAAGATTTGTGGCGGAAAGTGGCTCCCATTGTACAAAACGCAGTGCAATTATGTGACAGGGACCTTTTTTTGTGTAAGGTCACTGAAGTCCTTAGTTGACAATAATGCTAATTTGTTAACAATGATGTAATGAATAGAACTTCAGTTGACCTCTATTTATTTCATTACTCGATATTTTCCAACTGTACAACTCTGTTTCTCCTCTTTTCTCCTTCTTTTTCTCCCCTCCAACATCATCGCCTGGCCTTTGTGTTCGTTGACCCATTTGTATATGTCTGTGTCTGTGAGTGTGTGTGTGTGTGTGTGTGTGTGTGTGTGTGTGTGTGTGTGTGTGTGTCTGTGTGTGCATGAGTCCATAGCACTGCCCCTCCTCCCTGGCCTGATTATTGTCTTGCAAAGAAAGCGTCCTTTTAGTATCTGGTATCCATGGCAACGCATCCTTCCATGAAGAGATGTCTGTCTATGCTGATCAGGAGTTCCTTCAATTCCTCTTCTCGTCTCCCTCTTTCTCCCCCTCCTACATTACTCTCTGCTCTGCCTCCTCCCCCGTTGCTTGTAGCCCACATCTCTCTCTATCTCTCTCTCTCTCTCTCTCTCTTTTACTCCTCATTACACACTCCATATTCTCTCTGCATTTTTAGCTCTGACCTTCTGCATCCCATACCCCCCCTCCCTCCCTCATTGCTTGTTGAGGTTGATTGAGTTTCCTAGAGCTGACTCATTCATCAGTGTGTGTGTTAGTTGTAGAAACACCACAGAGCACATCACCAGCCTGAGAACAGCAGATTGTGTTTGTGCTGTTGAACGCGTTCTCTGGTACACGTACTCAAACCAAAGGGTGTGCTCGCCACCGGCCCCTTCCATTTATGCCGATTCTGAAGCAAACCATGCGCTTTAGGGCCACTACTGATTGTTTAACCGAATCAAACATATTGTCTTGTTATGTCTTGATAGTGATGTCAGGGAGAACAGTAAATGTCCTGTTTTAATAATATACCGTGTCCGGGTCACCGTAAGGGGAAAACACTTGAGCAGAATGAGAGCTCTCCTTTTACCACGGCGACGTGATATCTTATCAAATTACAACATTCAAGAGTACTTTTTTTTGTGCTTAGATTATTTATCACAAAAGTCATGTTGAGTTTTCAATATTGGCCATTACAGTAGCGTTGTACTCGGGAGCTCATGTTACCACACTCTGGAAGGGGAGCAGTGAACGGAGAGCTATTCAGTTGGATGCAATCAGCGACCTCATCGCTAGATGTCGCCAAATCCTACAAACGGTCCCCATAAGAATAGCATGGCGTTTTGAACCTGGAATGCATGTCCACATGCATTTAAAAGTTGTTGAAAGAAGATGCTAATCATTTTTATATTTTTAAATAAAGAAAATAATGAGTGTGAGCTTATGGAAAAAAGCTGTAACTCTACTGGCCACTAAAACCAGACTGCTCGTAAAATCTCTCTTCATCACAAGTGAAAGCACAAGCACACAAATGCAAATGTAAACAGCCTCACTTTTGTAAGCAGACGGCCAAACACACGTCCACATCTCTATCTCTACACACACTTGTTGTCCACTGCCATCTAAATGATTACCCCACTAGATGGCCCAGATATATCTCCCACATGTCCACTGGCTTTAGTCATGTGTGTGCATACCGTGTGTGTTAGTTTGTGTGTTCACCAGAGCATACACATACATGTGTGTGAAACATAAATGGGTCACAAGTGACACAGAGACGTATCTTTATGGGCCACATGGGCGTAATATACATTCATCTTCCTCTCTCTGCTTTTCTATTTTTATCTTCTGCCGCCCCTCCTCTGTCTCCACACCCATCGTTCTCCGTCCTGTGGAATCAGGAACGAGATCCAAAGCATGAAAGAAATGCTGTGCCAGCAGAAATCACGGGGCATCTTTGTGTGCGGAAAACCTCAAAATCACATCCTTATGATCCTGTCAGAATCTGTACTTTAATCATCGCCACCTCCGCAGGTAGTCCATCCTCAGCCTTTAAGGAGCAGTGGGCTGCTGTGAAGCGTCCGGGGAGCAATTTGGGGTTAAGTGTCCGACTCAAGGACACTTGGACATGCGGACGGTAGGAGCTGGCGTTTGTTTTATCTAAATTATCTCCTCTGCCAACACATTTACCCTCTTCACATGATGACCACTTGTAGATCTGAACCAGGTGCTAAATGACACTTAGACCCATTGCTTTGTCATTTTGAAACAATACAGGTCAATTGTCTATTTGACTGATGAATATCTTTATCTCCATTGAGGGAAATCACTTACAGGTGCTGTGTGTTTGCCTGTGTGTGCGTTTGCACTCACCTGCCCCGTACACAACAGAGTAGACGATGCGTTTGGCGTGTTCCCGATCCTCAGAAGTCACCTCACCTTCACTCACCCCCTTCCTGAGCGGCAAAGATGAACATATTGAGTGAGACTAAACAATATAATACAGAAAACAAATATACAAACATACAGTGTCTTAATATTTCTTAGTGGGCAACAAAATGGAGTAGAGGTCAAAAGTTATTTTCAACCCTTAGGGGAGGACTTCCACGGAGAATTGAGACAGAATAGTGTATGTAAGTATGGTGAATGTGCATGTACAATAAAAGTCTTGTTTGGGTGTTAATCCCTATGATTTCTGTCTGCTGGGACAAAGAGATGGTAGAAGAACACAGCAGAAAAATGTGACACAGAGAGGTCGGAGGAGATATGGAGGTTAAAAGAACATGAAGTACGCTGAGTAACTCTAGAAATGAACAGAGACATGGGGAGAGAGATAGAGGCCGAGATGGACAGAGAGACAGTTACATAATATGGCTTGTAGACAGCCGTAGTTCTGGGGATCAGACAGTGTGTGATGCTACGTCTGCAAAGTGGCATTTCTAAAGGGGCTGACTGGGAGCTGCCACTGCGGATCAGTGTTGAGGGAGAGCCTAGAGCGAATCTCCTCAGCATGTGGTTGACGGCTATCCAGACTGGATATTCACTGCCCCCTGCTGGAAAGGCATTCATCTCCTGGAGACTTATTTAAATGCCCGCTGTATTTATGTCACGGGTTCCTCTAACGTTCAGAAGTTTGGAATCTCCTGCCACAAAAGCTTAATTAGGTCCAGTCAGATGGCTGAGAGGACTAGTCTATATTTTTGAATGATCTTTCATGCTTTCATTTTGTGGAATGTCGTATAATACGGTAGATGCTTTTTTTGTATGAAGAGTGAGTTTTGTACATGGAGGACATGACGCTGTAACGCGTAACTAAGAATACAGTTTGAAGAGGGCAGAACGCCTCTGGCAACACAGATCATGAATAAAAAGCGTTTGACATGTTGTACCCTGTGATCAATAGTAGTGGTTCCAACCAGATTAACGAATGGATCTTTGGCATTACTGGTGGGGAAGCGATGACACTGAAATCAACATGTAAAAGAGGAATATGATGGGAAATGGGACTAAGAGGAAGAGCAGAGAGGAAAGGAAGGAAAGAAATAGGAGACTATCAAAGAGAGGAACAGGAAGTCTGAAGGAAGAGAGTAAGTCTCGGTGAACCCAGCAGCGCTGCAGTGACACCAGTTAATTTGTTGAAAGGAGAGATAAGGAAGGAGGCACAATGTAAAGCCTCAGAGGAGCTGTTCACATGCTCCGTGTGACCAGGTAATCTGTTTAACCGGCCGCCCTCTGCCACACACTCGACTGAGACGGATGGCAGGGTTGAAGGTGGAGCACTACGAGACACACACACACACACACACACACACACACACACACACACACACACACACACACACACACACAGCCAGAGAGAAGGGGAAGAACACACATACCCACAGAAATACTTCAAAAGCGCGACAATGCAATCACCAGGGCGACCAGAAAAGGGGTGTTCTGCCCATGGAAAAGAGAGTGGCTGAGGCAGTTGGCATGGTAGTCATGGCAACACGATCATTAGCATGTGAAGTGAGGGAGCCAGCAGTCGAGGGTATGGGGGGCGAGAGGGGAAGAAAAACCCTGTGGAGCATCAACACTCACCTTTGCAAGGAGATCAGGGAGTGGGAGTGGGAGTGTGTGCGTGTGTCCTACCACTGAGAGGCCAACATGGTAAAGACGTCCGTCTGTGGGTTGATGAAAATGCGGAGCAGCTCAGGGTCAGAGGAAAGGTGAGCAAGCAGACGAAGCTCCACCTGGCAGAAGTCTGACACGTACACACACACACGTACACACACGCACACACACACACACACATACACACACACACACACACACACACACACACACACACACACACACCTTAAAGACACAAAGCTCTAATGTCACACTCAAACTCATCACAACACTGGCATTTTGGGAAAGACGGTGAGTTGCTTTCTTGCCGGGAATTAGATAAACCAACGCAATACAGTATTGTGTTGTATTGGGTGCATCCCATGTCTCTTAATTCAATCCCTGTTTCCCTCACTTGCGTCTTTTCCTTGCGTCTTAGTCCCTCCCACCAGGGATGCATGGAGAGACGCAAGGAAACCATGCGAGGAGAGAGGACACAAGGAAATATGTTTTAAGAGACGTTTCTGATGACTGCGGCGGACTGAGTGGATCACAGCTGGATCAGCTGTCAGTCACTTTAACAGCTGATGGAGTTTTGTCTGTACACATGCAGATCAGTGTAACAGAGATGTTTTCTGGACCGGACCGTTTTTAAGCGAACATTCCAATAAAATTGCACTTATTGATAAGCCATTGTGTTGTATTGTTTCTTTTTCCACACAAATATCTTAAATAATTATATGATATCAATATTAAATATTTAAATCTGTTTCAGCAAGATATACCTTTAATGCATTTAGCAAGCAAACACATACTGTATGTACACTATAATACTCTGTACTGTATGTACAGTGTTTGTCATTGCATGTGTCACATATTATGAGAAGTGTCGAAAAAACGCGAAGTGAAACGCTGAAGATTTAGAACTCTGTATTGTAGCCTAAAATACTCGCACATTGATAACGTAAACACTAATTAATCAGATATTTGGTTCATATTTTCTGTGCTGAAGTGCTGCAACTACAATTGTGTTGCTGTTCCTCAACCGGCTATCTTTATTTAATTTAGTGACTTCCAACATTTCCCTGGGTAAACGTTGAATAACCCACAGAGAGTGGGTGTGAAATAAAGTCATAGCATTCAGTTGTAAGTAATACATGAAGGGGTGGGGAGAGAGAGAGCAACAGCAAATAGTGACAGTGAGAGCAGAAGAGTAGGAGCTTTCAGTAAAGAAAGAAAGTGGCGTCACTGTCTCTTTCATGGCTCTCCCTGTTTTACTGTTGATGGCTGTTAGAAGAAAAACTTATTTACTCTTAATCAACTACTGTTTCACAGTTATATTATTAATCATATACTGTGTAAAGGCTTGTGGCTTCGCATTTGACCTACTCTCCTGTTAAAACATACATATGCTTTAACAGTGGCCTTCTGATAGTCTTGAGACTGTGGATGCCTAAATGTCTCTGTTTGAAGAACGTGGTGTTCCTTGTTATCACTAGTGATGTGTCCTTTCGTGTCGAGGCTTCGATGCGTGTGTCGAGTAATCCAGGTAGATTTGGTATCGAGGTTTGTGTCGATGACGTATGTGGTGACGTTCAAAGCCTCGCGAGCCGGCCGTACCACGTGACTGATTCAGAAAATGGTTTGTGGGTTTGCCGTGCGATTTGAAATATAAGAGGCAGCGAAACTTAATGGATTTCCCCCCTTCCTCTCTGTACCCAGCTTCATCTGTGTCTGTGAAAGGGTATTTTATAAAGCAGGCGAAATAGTCTCAAAAAGTCCAGCACTGTGGAAAAGTTCTTATTTTTACTTTAAAACAAATTGGACACATCAACATGGACTAGCGGAGGCGAGGCTCGAAACACCGATCCTCTGACTGAAAGTCGGATATTCTAACCACTGACACACAGTCACATCACAACCCTCTCCCAATTTGTTTCGAGTTTTGATTTTGACCCCGCCATTATATCATAACATATCATGACACAATATTAATAAGTCACAAACATAATTTATTCAATTTAAAGCTTCACACACCAAAGCCATGTTGACGTTATGATCACTCTGCCTGTTTTACATGTATTGTCCACTTGGTGGCGCAGTAGATGAAGCCCCATGAAGCTTCGGCACATGAGCGAACCAATTGGATGGAAAGCTTCAATGCTTCAGGAAGATTCATCTCGCCATCACTAGTTATCACATGACCATGCCGATGCAAGCGAATCTGAAGACGTCATGAGAGCTTCTGTGATTGTGTCATTAATGTATTTAAGAGGTAACTCTCTGCTCATTCGCAGTCCAGGATACGCAATTGACATATCATGTTGTGTTTCTGACTCTGCTCCTTCTTCGAAGAATAAATGTCCTGATTAATGATTTTACCTCAAGGTGTCGAGTACATTTTTCTATCAATGGCGGTACAAAATAGTGTCTTTCTCTTTTTCTGTCACCAAAAAGCATGATGCTCACCGCAGATGTTTTAGATGTGCAATCAAACTCAAATTGTTCCAAAGCTAGAAGCAAGGTATGAAACATTTTTTAGGGGGGCCCCACCGGATGAAATCCAGGGGCATTTCAATAAAAATTGGGGGCACTTTATGAAACTTGTGAAATAACATTTAACCTTTGTTCAAAATAATAAATATACTTGTAAGGGCCTGAGGGGAGGTGTGGTGGATGGAATCTACATTGCAGCCAGAAGGCTCCACCCACTCGTCAGGAGAGCATTGGGATCAGGTGTGGGACGAGACACACCTGATCCAGATCCCCCTCATCAGGGAGGCTTACAAAAGCCAAGGAGGTGGGAACGGAGCAGGAGGACATGCAACGAGAGGAGAAGATCGGCTTTGCCTCTTTGTGAAGGTTGAAAATTGAGCCGGTAAGTCGGCTAGCGGCCTGGCTAAAAGACGGTAGTTCAGTAGATAACTGATACAGCTCTGGACCGAGCTACGTTTTGAGTTGTTTTATGTTTGTTTAATTAAAATCCTTTTGAAACCTGCAGAACTGACTCTGCCTGTGATTGCTGCGCTACCCTAACTCTGGTGTCCTCCGTGCCGTCCTGTTACACACTTATTTAGGCTTGCAGTATATGAGCAATTGTCATGAAATGGCAACAATAAGACTATTAGGCAGTAGTCTACAGATTCAAAGTGTTTTCTTAGATTTTTTTTTTTAACAAAAGAACAAACAGAAAACATAAATCAGACAATTGTATTCTTATTTCTTTGTGGTAATTCATTGTTATTACATTTTTTTTAAACAACTATTAACAATTATAACGTTTTTTTTTCTTTTTTTCTAATTCCAAATTATATTGATTTTTTTTGTTACCTTAATCACATTGTTCCTACTAGGGGTGGGAAACTCCAGAGGTCCCACGATTCTATTTTATACTGCTATATATTGAGTATTGCGATTTATTCCCTTTTTTCACACAAACACCCTTGTGTCTGGGTTCATAATATTATCCGTAGCCACACACCTAGATGGATGTCACGCGAGGAAGTGCCTCTGAATGACAGCATTTTTTACCCCTCTCATAGTGATATCAGGGGCAAAATTATATCTCTTAGGGGCAGTTTTGCCCTTTGCCCTTGTGTATTTCCGACGCTGGCTGGAAGCAAATCCTGAAAATTCTCAGCTACACACAGACAAACACATACACACTTGCATGTACTGTATACATACACTCCAAGCTGCACCATCATTCCTGTTGTACTGTGAGCAATATCAAGTACCAAAGGACAAGAGGAACATTGTTATTGTTTTTATTTGTTTGTTTATTTGTTTTATTTTTTCTTCAACCCTTTCTTGGTTGAATTTCATTTAATAGAAGATGAATTGGAAAGTGCATCTTTCAATCGTTGTTGACATTGACGTAATTAAACTGGTTATACAATTAGAAGCTGACCCTGGGTTTCTTTGACATTGCAACGAAGTGACACAAGTTAAAGTTACGCCACTGCGTCTTCTCCACATAATACTCAGTCTTTTCATTCTGCTGTTGAAATCGCCGGCATCCGTCTCACAGTAAGCAAACGCTGCTCACATAAATCCATGTAAAGCTGGTCATGTTGTTTGGAACCAGATAAATGCTGCTATTAAACCTTTATGGGACTGTTTACAGTGACCTGAAGATTTTTGGAAATGGAAATGTAGCACTTGGGAAACTTCAAGGAAAAGTGACGAAATGTTTATCTTCATTTGATAAGAACTTTAAATTCCTAATTCTCCCAACATGTTTTGCCATTTGGTCAATTCTATCCCAAAATTATAAGAATATACATTTTAATGTGGCAATATCCTGCCATAGGCTGCATGACAGTGACTCTGTTTAATCCTGCACTGCTCTTATGACTGTTTGTCACTATTAATGCATAGTTAACAGTTGCAGATATATGATGCATTTGTTATGCTTTCCATTCATACCTTTTCTGAAATAGAGTGTTTTCTCACAACATGTTTCTCTGACAAAATCTGTCCTTGTCTATTACGGACTAGGGGTTGAAAAATAAAGAAGAAATTGAGAAGCTGCACTAAAACAAACAGTTTAATCCTTTAAATAAATACAATTGCCATCCATCATGAAAACACTAAGAAATTATGGGAAGTATTAGTTTTAATAATTACTCGTCTAGTAATTTAAAGCTGTCGTATTATATTATTATCAGGTCTAAACACCACTTCTAAAAAGGCCTCTGAGACCAAATTGTCTCTGAAATTTTCCAAGGCACGTCCACAACGAGAGAGACAACCAGACGCTATGCATGAAACCCCCTGACAGACACGCAGCAAAACATCTTCGATTCCGGCCGACAGAAGCTGTGTCTCACCTAACTGCACACTATAATACAGCTGCTGTGCTTAAAGATGCACTCATACAGACGGCTCTGTAAACAGAAATATGGACAGACACTCACACACCTCTGTGTGGCAGCTGACGGTGTGTGAGGGCGACACGTTCTGTAGTACAGCTCTCCTGTCAGCTTGCCAGATCTAAACTGAAACCCCTCTCAAGACACACGCACACACTTTTATCCACACTCACAAAGTGCTGCAGTACTATTCTATTACTCCCATTTCACCCAGACACATCTCTTCCTCTGCTCGGCATCTTCAAAATCCAATTAAACCCGGCCAAACGCGGGGGGAAAAGCAGCCTCGAAATGGACTGCGGGAAAATTAAGAGATTTCTCTGTCTGCGAGGATGAAGCAACCAACTGTAATAGGTTTCTCCACATGTGGGAAGGGACAGGATGATGGGCTGAATCGGACATTTTACAGACTTCAGGTCAGATCATTTAGCCCGACTGAAAAGAGGAAGGAAATCCTTGGCTGTTTGGTTCACAATGCAGGTTAAAACCAACACCCACTACTGTTAAACCCAAGTCGGCCATAGACTGCAGAAGGAAAAGATAAAAGGAACAGAGGGATGAACTCCAGCGGGATGGAAGAGAAAAGAAAGCAGGGTGGAGGGATGATGGTGAGGAAGAGCAATGGGGTAAAAGACATGTCTTGTTTTTGGTTGTGATGAGGTGAGGAAGGGGGTTTCTAAAGATATCCTCCCATCAATGTTTTATGAGTCAGATCACATTTCCTCCAAGCATGGCCGGCAGCTTCAGAAACATATTGCTGATCAGGGTGTGTGTGTGTGTGTGTGTTACTGTGTGTGAAAGAGATAGAGACAAACAGTGTGTGAGTTTTCTCTCTGTGACTAAAATAGAAAGGAAGAGAGGGAGAAAGAAAACGTGTTTGAAAGAGGAAAAAGAGCGTATTAATATGAGTTACACATGAGAAGGTGTGATCTGTGTGTGTGTGTGTGTGTGTGTGTGTGTGTTCCAAGGCCACCTTCTAGTGGAGAACCACACCAACAAAACCAGCCACAATCAAGAGTCCTTGTATTGATCCATACAGGAATAACTGTGACCTTCCTCTCCAGATTGACCACCCTTAACACCAGATGCTAAACCACGTCAGATCAAATAGTATTAGTGGTGAATTAACTGAATATCCATGATTGGTTTACGCTTGCATTAATGAAGATGTAATCAATCAATCAATGGCAATTTGAATAATTATAATTTGAAGAGCTGTAGCCCTGACAGCACTTTGACTCGTTGATTGCGATCAAAATACACAATGTTCAATGAATCCCTTTGGGCCTCTTATGACGCCTCATTATTATTTATAAACAAAGTGAGCAATACCTTAAAAAAAATAAGAGTGACTTATCTGTAGTGAAAACACTCATTAGTTGTAGCGTGAGTAAAGCTCGAGACTGGACTCGAGGTATGAAAAACACCTGCTACTTGCTACTGTAGTTCTCTGGACAACGTACTAAGACACTGAGGGGACTAAGCCGGGCCTCGTGCATTTTTAATGCAACCACCCGCAGCCTGCACATGCATAACCATACTGTACTGAAAGCATAAAGCTTAAGAGCTCAACTAAGACCTCTACATTGAGAATATGAAATGCCCCCTGTGGGCTGTGGTTGGTCTAGAGAGGTTTCCAGGAAGGATTTAGGTTAAACTGGGTTATGAGAGTTAGGAAATGTATGTACTCTGTACTGAATAAGGAAAACCCAGGAGAACAAGAGGCGGTCCAGAAACAGCTGTTAGTCTCCATCTCAGTGAAGGTAATCTGATGCTGCTGCACCATCGCTTGTGAAACAACCAACTCTTTTCAACCTTTTTCTAAATTCTTTAAAATGGCAACAAAGCACATTATATATATTAATATGCAACTGCTATTAACCTTTGAATTACCTTCACTGTGAACAGCAGCACCCTGTCAGATGCACAAATCATCCGTGTGTTTAAAATGCTGTGTATTATTTGTCTACTAGCACTTTTACTGTTACAGTAGAACCAGATCTTCAATAAAAACCTATATGTTGCCTGTGTCTTCTCTTTATCTTTGTCTATTATGGACTAGGGAGGGGTCAGTGTTGCGCCCTAGAACTATTTGGGAATTTCCATATTGATTAGATATACTAAAATGAGCTAAGATACGGAAGTGAGGTCATTGATCTGCGCCGTAACGCGGAAGGAAAAGGAACGGAAGTCACGTAGTGTTTACGTTGGTGAATGGCGGTTCGCGCCGGCGTTGTTGATGTGTGGAACGAGTGATGTCCTGAATCGAGGCGAATAAAAGTTGCCAAGGAGAAGAGACGGAGTCATGTCTGCTTGAGGGTGCAAGTTCCAAAGAGCCATTTTGCCCTTTTTTCCACCAAAAAAAAAGTGTCTGGAGCTGCAAAAGCTATTTGATATCAAATCTTATGAAGTTGTATATATAGTTATATTATATGTACAAACTATAGTTTGTTGTATTTATGAAATTATAGAACAAGAATAAAGACAATTGTTGACGTTGTATTGCTATTTTACCTGTTTATAACTATCAAACTCTTATGAAGAGGAGAAAAAAAATAGTCATGTGTTGGCTACATTAAGGTCCATTAAATACACAACTAAGCAGACCTTGAGTCCTATCTATATATGTAGCTCATGTGGTAGAGTGTTCATCCTGTAACCACAAGGTAGCAGGTTCGATACCTGTCATCCTCATGTGAGGTTTACATTTTAAAACGCATATCTTTTGCTACGTTTACACTGAGCCTCCACACTACGGACTTTTAGAGCACCGCAAACGGAGGAGGAGGGATCCGTTTTTCCGAGCGGACTCCTCACTGTCTCATGAGCTGACGCAGAACCAGCAGCAGTATTGGAGTTGGAGACTTGATCCACTTCCTGAAAGTATATTTACTTTGCTCAGTTTACTGCAGCAGTTGATAAATCGCTCTTCTGCAGCTTGATACTTTTCATCAGATGCTGTGTGCTTGTTCTGGAAGAGTCTTTCAACATTACATGTTTTGCTGTTTGCTAACTCCTCGCCACATATCAAGCATACAGGTCAGCAGCATCGTTGGCAGTGAAAGCTAATTAATACGTCCACGCAGAATTAAACTACCTTTCTCTGTTGATAGTTTAGCGAGGGTGGGGCTCTGTGAATCACTTGTAGCACCTGCAGGGGAAGCTGCTTGACAGCGACGTGACAGGATGTTATGCACATTTTAGTTAAAGAAATATTTAAACATTTATTTTTATTTCCAGTGACCCAATATCACCTCAAACGCCAAGATAAGAGGAATTCCCTTTGAAAGATTTTCCACTTTTTTTTTTTGTCAAAGCCTCAGGGAACCGCAACGGGCTAAAGAGCCGCGGGTTGCCGACCCCTGGACTAGGGGATAAAAAATAAGATGAACTGAAACAAACTGGGTTGATGAGTGAATTAGGCCTTTTTTTTTTTTTTTAAGGCTGTTCTCATTTTGGCTAGACTCTCCGTTTCCTCCACACACCCAGTACAGTCAAACAAACACACATTGGGAGGCAACACAACAATGTGCAGTGACGTGATATGCACACTGTACACAAACATTATCAAATGCAGGTATGCAACACACACACACACACACACACACACACACACACACACACACACACACACACACACACACACACACACACACACACACACACACACACACACACACACACACACACAGCCTGTGTTAGTGAATCCCTGCCACGTTGTGTGTATATTTGGGATCCTCGCTCTGATCCTGCTGCTGTCCTCCTGCTAACCCTGGTTTATCTGCCTGGTTATGCAAGTGCGGGACACACTGTCAGGGCCAGCAGAAGCCCGGGGTATCCCACAAAGCGCTCCCGCCAGTCTGCACGGCATGGACCCGAGGTTGCACCCTGAAGTGACCTCAGGAGGTCAGCATACGAGAGATTTTAAGCTACAATCTTCAAATTGACCACTCTTAGAGATACGGGTCCCAAAGATTCTACCCAGCACAATGAATCAATATGGCCAACTGCAGTTTTCAAATTGTCAGGCGGCGGAATAACTGTTAAAGACGAAATGTAGTCAAAAATACCATTTCAAATTAAATATTGTTCTGCTGCAGAGATCTCCTCGACTACACATCATATTATACAGACTTAAAAGAACATCTTTGTTTGTCCCTGTTGTATTGAAAATCATATTGTAATTGCAATATCAGTCAAAATAATCCAATCAGGTATTTCTTCTAAATCGTTCCTCCTTAGTTGGCGCCTTTGTTTAAAAACCTGTAGGGGAAATATTCATACTGATTTGAGATTGAACAAGCAAGTACAACAATAGTCGTTAGTTGGACTCTTATGTCGTGGTTTTTAACTGAGCACTTCTGATTTCTGTTCCAAAATAAAAGCCCTCTAGTGACTTTCTGAGGACAGGATCCCTTAATTTGTTAACGCAAGGTTTATACTCTGGAATATTTGCAGGGCAGTGTTGTGGAACATGCAGTGACTTGCATGACTCTATACCTTAATAAAGTACTAGTTTTTGATTGTGAATTGTGATTATTATTTACATATGATCATATTCTGTCTGAAATAAATATAAATAGCATTAATAATTAAATTAAATGATACATTCTGGCCATTATGAACGGCTGGCAGCAGCAGCGGCGCTGTTTATGTGGACGCTACAAACTTGAGAGACGCAGCAGATCAGTGAGGCCTTTCAGATCTATCAAAAAGACAGATCTGAAAAAATAAATAAACAAAAACAAATCTGTGAGAAATCCACAGGCGATCTGAGCCTCATTACATATATGATGCTGTATGAAAGAGTTAAAACATGACGATTTGACATGACTTACCCGCAGAGAGGAAGGTCCATCCATCCTGAGGGATGAACATTGCCCGAGGATGAACAGTCACCACCTCCTCCTCCTTTCCTGTGGGGACCAAACACAACCTCAGCAAACCATCCCTCAGTGAATGCTGTTTCAACGACTGTAACGATAGCTTCAAGGAACCGGTTTAGATTCTAATTATTTTGTATGGTCAAAGAAAATGAAAGCCTGTTTTTCAAGAAGAAGAAGTCTATTTCAAGAAAAGAAAAAACATTTAATGAAAACAACACAACATGTTTAATCAACATTTACAAGTATCGTGCTCGACTCCTTCTTAATTCTGTAATTAGAAGCGCTGGTTAGAGGCCATGCAGGGCTGAATGTAAATGAAATCGACCTTCCATAAATAAGCATCTCATCAAGCAGCATATGGACATCTTTCACAGCACATTTTAAAACAAATTTACTGACCAAACCAACAGCACAGCACAGTGATTTAGCACTGATATCCTGTATGTGCTTGACAGAGAGAAAGAAACAGACAGTGAGCGGCCGGGGACCGTGAGGAGCAATAAAGAGAGCTAATGCTAACATCTGACTTAATGAGGAGTTAAGTTATGAAGCCACAACGCCCCATTTAGAGGCAAATCAGAATCCAATCAGGATCAGTCTATCACTGCACTCGCTCCTATGAGGAGCTGACTTTAGTGCAGGAGAAACGATGGGCAACAATAAACCGTTCCATCCCACGTCAGCATGATGAAAATACAACTACAGCAGGACACAAACAAACATGCTGACACTGAAAATGTGGCCTCACACACATGCACTTAGTGTAATCAGTTGTGATGAGTGCCTCGCCTCTCACCTCAAGACAAAAAGTGATAATACACGGAAGACAGAGAGAGAGAAGGAGGAGGGATCCTGGTGGAGGGGAAGAAGGGATGAAGAGAGAGGATATTTGATGACAAGGAGCTTTTGGAATCTGAGGGAGTGTATAAAATATAAATATAGTCTGTGTAAAGTCACCCATAGGTCTATGAAGAGCCGTTGTGATGCTCAAAGTGGGCGGATCCAGCCGTCGCCATCTTGGCAGTGATGACACAGCCTCTATCTAGAAATTGGCAAAGAGGCCGCTTAACGCAGCCAAGCAGACAGGTAGCATCTAGCGGCCTGTGGCAGAACCCATCTGTCACTTTAAGCAGCCACAACCTTAACTTTGAGCCTTAATATAATTTAAATTGGGGAGTTCAATAAACCACATGTACAGTTGTCATGAATGGGGAAGTTAGCTTTAGAGAATAAAACCTTTTTCTGTACTAGGCTGTAAACATGATTATTTGCACTGTTAAATTGGGCATTTTTACATGGTGGTCTATGGAGATTGACTCGCTTTTGGAGTCAACCTCTCAAGCTGCCTGTTGAGAAACTGCAGTTTTTGGTGCTTAAACATTCGCCTGATTTCTCAGCACCGGAGGTCGATGCTTGGTAAGGGGCAGAGATGCTGATTCAGCCCCTGTGAATCACTCAAGAGAGAGAAAGAAACACGGAGGAAGCAAGGGACAGAAATAGAGCTATAAAGCTGAGTGTGGCACCACCTGGCTGTGACTGACAGCAGAGTCAACGTGGCCGTTCCAACAGATGGATGGACTAGTTTTGATATTTTATTCATCTGCAAAAGGAGAAAATATTGTTTTTTTGTCCTGTGTATGGGACACACTGCCAGCCAGCTAATCTGGTACGAATTGGAGCACACAAGTATTAAACTTGAGCCCGACCGCAGAAAAACATGACAAAGCATTCCTCATCAGAGGCCGATCATTTGTGAAGTGGTGTGTGCGCAGTGACAGTCACAAACCCATGACGTCATAGTTGGATGGACCACGGGTATGGATAAATAAAAATCTGAAGCAATCAAGAAGAATTTCTACTGCAAAAAATTAAATGTCTCTATCAGATAACAAAGAATGCAGGGAGGTGAAATAGGTGATATGTTCGTGTTAAGACTCATGTCTTTGAGATATTCATTTAAATTACAACACTTTTCATTCTGATTTATATGAAATGCAGATAGTGCCTGACTCGAATTAATCACAATGTTGTCATAATATAATGGAGGCGGAGCTCTCAAGTCACTGTCCAACAAAATGAAGAGTCAGGCTGTTTTCTCAAAGTGTCTCTGCGGCGTTTTTTATCAAATGATGACTGCGGGCTACAAGGGCCAGAAGAGGTAATTCAAACTTTATTCCAAAAGAGTAAGGATGACAAGACGACAGCTGATGAGAAAAGAGAAGAAGTGATGGGGAAATTATCATATGTAAGATTGCCAAATTGATGCTTGAGTCCATATGGATAATGTTCTCCCCAAGCTGTCTTGGAGAAAATGTTCTTCTCATGAAAGTAAACAGAGATTCTGCACTTGGTGATTGATGTCACATACGTGATCAAAGAAAAACAGCTGTTCATTTTCTCAAGCGTCTATAACGGCTCATTTTCGCAATGAATCTTGGGACTTCCCATTTGCTATAGTTAATTCATCATCCAGCGTCTTGTCAAACTGCCATGAGCTTATACCAGGAGACGAGATAAACAACTTCCGCTTCTATTATAAAACACATTATGTCCCACTTTATCTCTTTAATCCAGCTTTAAGTGTCATCTTCACATCTAAAATTGTTTAGGTGTTGGGCAAAATTGTTGTGTAACGTTTCCTTATTTGCTTTTGCATAACCAGGCTGAGGACGCCCAATGTGAAATATTTCATGACGTTAATTGAAACTGATGTTCTAACTACACATGCCTTACTGTGCAATTTTAAAAACACCTTAAAATGAAACGTCTGCAACCGAAATAAACTATACAAAAGAAGCCACGGTGGAGATCAGACAAACATAAATATGGAGGACACCCTTTTAGTGACCGCTGCTGAGTTTTATCATCCTCATAAAGCCCCTTTACTAGCTCTGTGCTCATCAGTTTTTGTATGCCCTGAGAGATGTCTCCCTCGCCCACACACAACATTTATCACTGCCTCATTCTCTACAACGTGTGGGCGTTGTCGGTGTGTGTGTGTGTGTGTGTGTGTGTGTGTTAGTAAGTGTGTGTGTGCACTTTACCTTGGACGTACTGTTTCTTGGTGATTTGAAGTGGCTGTCTCGGCAGGGCCTGGAAGTTCTAGTTTGGAGAAAGCACATTTTGTAAGCCTGTACAGTGAGTAGTATTAAATAGTTGTGCTGTAACAGCGTATCATTACTCTATAAAGTGGGTCTTCCCAATGTCACCGTTGTGTCTTGTACAGATAAATGATTCCCTCCTGTGTGGAAACCTAAATAAACTAATATAGCTCCGTAAACACCTGTGAGTATTTGTGTGTCAAGGTATATTTTACTATGTTTTACAATAGTTTACATGGATACAATCAGATCTATAACATCGCTGAGGATGGATTGTATACATTTTCACAAATTATGTTGATTTCCATTTGTTCAAACTTGATTTTGTGCTTGAATGACAGCCTTACTGTTTCCATATGTCCATGACCTACAGCTTCCCTAAGCCGTATATCGCTGCCTGGTTAATGCTGCTACAACCACAAAACAACATATAACTCAATAAATGAGTGCTTTTCAAGAACTTCCGCTTTGACCTCATTACACCTTTTGAAATTCGCAAATATATACGACCAGCAGAAACCCTGAGTAGCATTTAGTGTAAATGGCAATGGCTACTTTGGTTGGCTCAAGTTTTCAGATATATACCTTAAAATAGGAGCAGCCTGATGCTCACTGGGCTCCTGGCTCACCCTGCATCGACCAACTGAGCAATCTAAGACGTTGCTTATATAGACACACAGAATATTACACGTGTGCAGTATTTTTCTGCCTGAAGGAGGATAAACAGAAAGGAAAGGTGATAAGGGGAGAGCGCACGCACGCACACAGTAAAAGAGGGAGAACAATGGTTAATTCTCAGTGGTTCCATCCTAATCCGTTTTAATCCCACTGTATACACCCTTTCAAACTCACATGTGTGTGTGTATATATATAAGCACGCTAAAAGGTCACTATCAAGGACTTCCAGGACACATTAATGACTATGGAAATGGAAATGCACACAAGTACGTGCACACAATATTAGTTAACTTCGAGAAAAGCAAAGAAAGAAAAGCAAAGAAAAGGGGAACACAAATTTCGAATCATGGACAGAATTTAAACATGCATGTGTTTGAGTTGACCCTACAGTGGGTGTGTACGCTCGTGTGTGATCCAGAGAGGGAAAACAGCTCTCTGCTTTCACCACTCATTCATTATTCAGCAGAGGGAGGGAGGGAGGGAAGGATGAAAAGACAGGACTGCAGTGGCAGGGTGTGAACATCAGGGACCAGACACACACACACACACACACACACACACACACACACACACTACTAAGTTACTACAGTGCATGAGATGTGCGTTTGGGGCAGAATGAAAGACGAAAGATGTGTGTGTGTTGCCCTGTGATGTGACAGGTGATTCAGTGTGTCAGCAGCAAATGCTCAGCTTTCCCATCATGCACAGTGTTGCAATGGCGACAGCATAAATCAGTACAAACACCCACCCACCCACACCCACACACACACACACACACACACACACAGCAAAGAGAACTACTTGACAGAATGTCAGCATACTAGCTACTCATTCAAACCTCTTTCTTCATCTCACACACAAACAAAAACACACAAACTTCTGCATTACAGAAGAGACACACAAAAAACTCAACAGACTACTTCGTATGGAAGGACCTGCTCTGACGTTTTGGTCGAAGTTGCGACACACTGGTCATAATTTAGACCTTCTCTCCAGATTAAAGATTTGTTGAGAAGACGTATCAACACACAGAACTTTTTAGGACCAGAGACAACAAATTGAGTTGCCAGGCCTCTAATTATTGTTAACAGCTTCTGCTGATCATTTATGTATAAGTGAGTGTTTCCCTGTGTTTTGATATGCAATCAAAACCTCCAGATGCTTTTAAAGAGAAAGTCAGATGTCAGCATGTGAAAGGAGAGATGGGAAGAAGGAAAAAGACAAAGGCAATCAAAGAGATGAAACAGCAGGAAAAAAAGAAAGAGAGAGTTCAAGAGATAAAAGAGAAAAACAAGAGAAGCAGTAAGAGACTCAACGAATGAAATAGCAGCGATGTAGACTACAGTGCGTCATTGCAGCTTGAGAGAGTGAAGATGAATGAGAAAATGTAAAACATGAAATAGTCTGGGTCGGCTTGCTCTGTTCACTGCTGACTGTACAGTTTAAAACACACACACACACACACACACACAGGTCAATATACATAAAAAGCTCAATGTACACACACACACCAACACAGAGCACCAATGTCAAGAAATATACATAGCATGAACACGGCTAATTCAATAATGAACCTTTAATTAATTAGACAGAGAGACAGAGATTGCAGTTACATAAGCACATTTACATTGTCTGTATTTGCCAATGAAATTAATCAGTGACCAGAAGTGTAACTACAGAAATGTTGCTCAATGATCTATTAACATGGCACTTCAAATGATGGCCAGACTAAAACATTCACGACATGTTATATAACTAAAGCATGTTAGTTTGCATGTCAGCTACTAAATGAAAAATAACATCAGCTGTGAGCTTGAAAAAATAATGTCCTCTGATTGTAAACAACTAGCTGACTGCTCCTGGTTGTACCTTTAACTGACACACACACACACACACACACACACACACACACACACACACACACACACACACACACACACACACACACACACACACACACACACACACACACACACACACACACACACACACACACACACCGTTGTTTCACTTCAGTAGACAAGCACATGCACACGGTATGACATCAGTCACTTTTAATACCGTGATACTGGTATACAATTACAACCCGAGTCGACACTGCGTCTGAGGGAGTCTGGTTCGAAGAAAATCTCACAAATGTTCTTCCATTTAATGTATTCTGTTCTTTAAATGTCAAACTCACTTGTTAAAACTGGTGACGGAGTTCGAACACTACAGGGACACGCAGGTATCAATCACAGACGACAAGAGAGCACTCCCACTCTGTCTGTGGCAAATTAAAATGCACAGACACACACAAACGGGCACAAACAGATACACATGAGCACGGGCACAGGACGGGCTCCATTAAATGGCGGCTGGTGTTGTTGTTCCTCCCCTAACTACATCAACGTGTGTGAATTATAGAGACACAAATGCTTGTATTGCCCTCTGTTGCACACAAACAAAAACACAGACACACCATAAATATTCCGAGGCTGTCATACACAACACACACAATACTTGAAAATATGCCTGAGCCATCGACATCCAGCCAAACATGCTTGTGTTTTGCTCTCCTGGGCTCGTTGACTCCGAGTGGGCCACTTATTCATGCAGATGTGCTTGTTTTCCGTGTTGTCTTTCCACTACTGATTCTGTGAGCCGCATCGCTCCTTATTCTACATAACAACCTTGTGTTTGTATTCTTTAATGCTCCCCATGTGTCTTAATGTGGGCTCACGATGGCCTGATAATGAACCTGCAGTGGGTCTGTACGGACCCCATAAGAGCCATGCAATGACACTTGTTGCCAAACCTCTTGTGAGCACGGTTGACCCATGGATTCATGTTTTAGAGACGAGCATTGGTCGACTCATTCATGACGGCTTGGTAATGGCTGCTTCATTTGCAGGTTAAGATGTAGGTCACTAAACTGTCACTTAAAGTATCAAATAAAGGGCAGGTTCCCATGAGCTCAAATGAGTCATAATGAGGCTGCTGCTGGTCTAGCAGCATTAATTACAGTGTATTCAACATGCATTAGCAAAGTATGTCTGCCGGGCTAATTCTGTTGATTTTATTCCTTAATTCAATCTGCTCTTTAATTTATAAAAATGAATGTGGCTATTAAGCAATCAATCAGGCGTAAGTATTCTGAATGTCTAGAATGCCTGTGTTGATGGACAATAAAGTTAGTTCAGCTCTCCCCATCTATTTACCTTTGACCAGCAGGGTGGCACCAGACATGTAAGCAGTAAGTATGAGTCGGTATTATCCTGAGCATTATAAGTCTGATAGCCAATTATATCGTTTCACATTGCTACATTAGTGCATCTGGCTCTGATTACACACACATTGGAAGTGCAAATTGAATGAAAGGCACACTACAAATTTCCCAGCGGTGTCATAAACATAAATATGGCCCGCCGAGAGACAAAGCGACAGTCTCAGAGGAGCTCTGCCTCCTGAAACAGATGGGGACGGCTGAATCACTGCGCTGGTACTGGGTAATTTAATCACACTGCACCAATTTAATGACTTGTCACGAAACACACTCACACGTACAAACACACATGCAGGTCTGTGTGCACACTCCTGACTCAAACACTGCGAAATTATCTCCATTCACACTGCAATAAACAAACAAACACATCTCTGTGTGTGTGTGTGAGAGAGAGAGAGAGAGAGAGAGAGAGAGAGAGAGAGAGAGAGATAGAGAGAGCCTATCCGGTCGAGAGTAGAGTGACTGACTAGAGAGCACCAAGAGCCGGGGTGGAAGCGGCTCCCTGCAATCAGTCGCTGTCTTTCGGAACTCATGGATAAAAAAAAAAGAGCCTATTTGTCTTACAGTGGTCCTGACTGATTGTGTGATAAACTGGGGAAGATATGGGGCTCTAGCAGCACCGTCCACGGCCATTTAACGTGAGCCATCAGGAGCTGTGATTTTACCCAAATGATAGCATCATTATAAACCCAGGTTACCGTCCAGATGTATTGGAAACACATTCAAACCAAAGGGACAAACACGAAATATAAACTACACATGAAAAGACTTCAGTCTATGAGTGAGTATGTGCTGCATTCCAATAGTTTTCATGAGTGTTATATTCATACACTTAACTATCACTTTTATGAAATGTGTGCACTTAAATCAATGTACTTACACCGGTAATCATAATTGAATAGCTCAACTGCAAGAGCTGCTTGGGATCATTTGAAATAAAAGTGTATGCAATGGTACATGCAAGTGTGTGTGTGTGTGCATAAGGATGTGTACTACACTGCCAGGGAGTCAGCCGAGAGACACTTCACTGAAGTGCTTAGATCAGCCTTGGGAAGACTTTCTGTGACTGCAAAACATTTAATGACAGAAGAGAAGTCACCATTTAGAGAGTCAAACCCACTTCACTTCAGTCTCTGACACCACAAAAGGAACAATGGTTTTGCGATGAACCCAAAACATGACAGCAGAAAAGTGTGTTTGTATCTGTTTTCTTTGCAAGAGTGAGTCAACTTGCATTTGTGGTTTGCAGGAATGGGTAAATATGTGAGCACCATAAAGGACTCAGTGCAGAAAGAGAGAGAGAGAGAGAGCAGATGATATACAAACAGCCGGGATGAAGGCAGGGGAGGGAGACAAGAGGAAGTTAAATCTTTTTTGTCCTCTTTTGGTCGAAGAAAACATCGACCAAAAGAACAAAAATGAAAATCGAGAAACTAGAGATAGAAATGGTGAAGATGGAAGGGAGGAAGATGATATTACTGTTTCTTGCAGGTAAAAACGGACCAGGCTGCACTCTCCTCCTTCTTGCCGCGCTTTAAATTCAGCATCACTTTATGGCTGCTTTAATCCAGGCACCCCTTTGTTGCTGCAGTCTGGCTTCACCTCAATTGAACTCACAACAGATGAAAGCTAAAAACCCTCTGCAGCACTCCTCATTTGAATGTGTGTGTGTGTGTGTGTGTGTGTGTGTGTGTGTGTGTGTGTGTGTGTGTGTGTGTGTGTGTGTGTGTGTGTGTCAGAACAGCTGCCTTTTTTTCCTCCTCAACCCAAAACTATAAAGTGCAGCTTTTCCCTTCAAAGCAGTGGGATGCGACATGTTAACGATCGCTGAGTGAGTCAGCACATTCTACTCCACAGTATGATGAGAATAATTATGAGGGAATTAACATGTATACGAGAGCAGTAATAGGCAAACAAAAGACTAGAGGGAGTGGACTCTTCTCCCTCTCAGCTCACGAAGGATGGAATGATCTCCGACTTTAATCAAGCAGCAGAGTTTGTCTCCATGCTGTCACAGACGGAACATTTAAATGAATAATATAATAATAATAATAATAATAATAATAATAATATCTCCCTCTGTGGATCACATTGTTCATTATTTTATTTTTTTAACCATTCTCTACATCAGATTGTCGTCAAACTGCTTGGATCCATTACTTAATAAGTGTGAGCAAATAACCAAATTAATCTCAAATATGACTTACAATTCTATCATTTTACATCTTGTTTGGTTTCATGCTACCAAAGAACACACGTTAAGTAATGTTGCACTATTGTTATATCTCTTAAGTGTTGGAGCTAACGATTATTCGACTTATTTATTCTATCAAATAACAACAAAGGCGTAAATGAATTGTTATGTTTAATCTTTAAGTAAATTAAATGTATTAAACTGTGCAATTTATAGTCTAATGCCACTGACTAACCTGCACACTCGGTATTGCACATGTGCAACTCAACTGAGAGGAGAAAAAAGCGTGTGTGTGTGTCTCGACCCATACTGAGGCGAGGGAGCAAGTGAGGGCAAGAGAGAGACAAAGAGAGGATCTGTTTTTTTTTTATTTATGTATTCTTCAGTCCATTCTGTCTCTGTTTAATACTGCATGTACTTCTACAAATAGCGTTGTACTTTTGGTGATAACTTCAAAAATGTACTTCATTTTTTTGTTATTCTTACAAAAACTAATTCTCACTTTAAATGTGAAAAAAGTAAATCCCACAGCGCCTCTGTCATCAAGTAGCTGACAGACAGTTGGACATTTTCTTATGATCTAAACGTTGTTTTAAAAGCTTTCTGAAATACTATAAGTTTAAAGATATTGAATATTGGCACAAAATGCACAGCTACAGTCAAAAGACTGGTATCGTACAGAGTTACCCTGCATGTAGGAGCAGGCGTTGCATTATTCTGTTGTCTTGTAAAATGTGATGAGTCATTGTGCGCTTAATAAAAGCTATGACCTCAGAGACATATCTTGGAGTCGAGTCGACTATGTTTTACTTCAGGGATGAAATTCAGCAGATTGATTGTAAAATCAATCATACGCGTAGAAACACACCCAAATGGCAAAAAACATAATAACTTTCTGTCATACACTCTCAAAACCCTGAACTATAACTATAACAAACTTTGTTTTAAATCCCTCTATCTTACCCTGTCTCTTTAACCCTCATTACCCCAATCGTCCTTTGAGGAAGTGAGGGCCAGACAAAATGTCACACACACACACGCGCACACGCACACACACACACACACACACACACACACACACACACACACACACACAGAAGACACAGTCCTGTTTCTCCCCCTCTAAAAATCCTAAAGAAACCCTGGCTTGTTACATAACACTCAAATTTCTCAACAAAATCTAGTATTTTCTCATGTGGTTTCATACACAGTGCTTAAAACCCCAAACAGGACAGCCTGCTCCGGTTTTGTTATGATGTACACACCAGCGAACTGAAAACATGTGTGTGGCATTCTCCTTTCAGATGTTACCAATAATAGTACATTCCCTTTTTGTTAGTTGGAGGTAAGCTACATTATCTTTTGGTTGAGGTTTTTCAGACATGCAGTTCAGCACCACGGATAGCTCCCCACAGTAAACAGTGTTGTCCTGCTGACAAAACCTAACCCCAGTAACTAGCAATAAAGACAAATGAATGAATACAGAGGGAGCTGTGTCGGGTCATACTTACTGGGTGCTTGGCGGAGATTCTCCCCGTCACAGCACTTGTCTGGTTCCATGTAGAGGAAACATAGGTCTGATGTGATGTTGAGAAAGACAAAGGTAGAAAGCGAGTCAGAGAAAACCAACATTTAGAGGCAAAAATTGACAACTATTAAATACCAATGCCAACCACAATTAAATACTTCCATCACATAATATACATGTTCCCATGAGTCGGCTATGTGATCAGCAATGTTTCTATATAGGTGATTCCTATCCAACTCAGCTTGAAAACAAGAGCTGTGATCATCATTACCATCATCTCTCTGATTCTGCTTTTAGACCGACAACCATCAACAACGCGATGCGACAGCTTGAGGCCCAATCTGAACAAGCTGTTTGTAGAATGTAGTGCCGTTGGAGTTGGTGCAATAAGCATGACACGCACGCACACTGTTGCTTCTCTATTGTGCTCAGGACTTTTGGGATGTGTCTGTTGTAGCTGTGCTCAACAAGTATGAATAGCCTGCAGCAGTACCCTCTGCTGTTTTCTATTGTATTGCTGAATAACATCAATAGAATGACTGACATTCCCACCAGCAGGAGCAACTAAAAAAGTATTAGAAAGGTCTCGAAAAGAGGGCTTCCGGTTGCGCAATGTGGCGGTAAGACGTGCGTTGGCTGTGCTCCGATAACTTTCAGATTATTTCCACCAAAATACCCTATATCTCCATCTACTATCTAATTTTGTGTGCCTCGTATGATATCGGCACTCGAAAAGGACAGAAATGGCAGGCAGATCGACAAAATCCAAGACGTCGACTCAACCCTCTGGGCCAAGTGCTAGCAACATGGCGGACAGCCCATCACCACTTACTGCCGAGAGGCTAGTTCAAGAACTCGACAAACTTAGAAGAATGATGACTGGCGAATTTACAACTCTACTAA
The DNA here is from genome assembly GCF_910589615.1 of Taurulus bubalis. Taxonomy (NCBI): domain Eukaryota; kingdom Metazoa; phylum Chordata; class Actinopteri; order Perciformes; family Cottidae; genus Taurulus; species Taurulus bubalis. The sequence goes on from NC_136591.1 coordinate 5,086,493, forward strand.
ACGACTCCCTGGAACCAATCCGTCCATCAGTCCACTTGATTGAGGCGACATTGTCCACCCAAGCATCCACAATCAAAAAAATGGAGACTAGCCTATCTGACCATAGCGACAGGATAACCCAAATGGAACGCGATGTGGGTGAGCTACAGTCCAACCTAGAGTCGATGATCCAGGAGAATGGTACGCTTAAGGCTAAGGTGGAAGATTTGGAATCAAGGTCAAAGCGTCAAAACCTCCGAGTGCTGAAGCTACCAGAAAATACTGAGGGGAAAGATCCGAGAGACTTCATGGCTAAAATGTTTCATACCCTGCTTGGTGGACTACTCGCTTTACCTCCGGAGCTGGATCGCGCCCATAGGAGTTTACAGCCTAAGTCACGAACAAGTGATGCACTGAGACCTTTTATTGTGAGATTTCACAGATACATGAGAAGGAGATTGTCTGAACTGGGCGAAATCTCACAAGGACATCTCCTCCAACGGTAATGGAATCCGCATATTCGAGGATTTTAGCGTGGCTGTGGCGAAGAAGCGCTCAGCTTTCAACGAGATCAAAGGCCTGCTCTACAAACGAGGAATACGTTTTGGCATGCTGTATCCGGCCCGTCTCCGTGTCACCTATGACAACAGAGAACATTTCTTCAACTCTCCAGCAGACGCGGAGGCATTCTATCAAGAACGCATCCGTACCCCGAAGAAATCAAGCCTTACCGAGGAACGCTGAATCACCACACTGCTAACCTCAGGTGACTGCTAGCTCTGGCTGGCTAATCTGTGCTGAACTGGTTTGATTGAGGTTCATGCATTTTTGTTTCAGTGGGAGGAGAGAGAGAAAAAGAAGGGAAAAAAAAGAAGTGAGTGATTGTTACCGTTGCCACCTCGAGGAAGGGTTTTCCCCTTTTGTTTTGTTTTGTTTTGATATCTCTCTCTCTTTCTCTCTCTCTCTCTGTACGTTAATGGCTAGCACTAGCTCTCATTCGTTGTATTTCTATTTTTTTGTCTAATGCAATTTCCTGGACTTTTGGACTTTCTGCTTCCACAAACTAGATATCATATATTTTTGAGGTGCCTGTTCAGAGCGCAAGAGAGAATAGTCTCAGTTTATTGGATGGTTTCACTGCCAAGGGTATAACATCAGTACAATATTAGGAGCAGCCAACACCACATGAAAAATCGGTTGTATGTATATGTACTATGGCTGCTCGCTGCCCTCTGCTGACGAGCATCAGTCGTTTGTGTTGTTTCCGGTTGGAATGTTGGGATTGTGGGTGGGTTGGTATGATGTCCTATGTCTTTCTTGGTGTTGTTTTTATTTTATTTTTTATTTTTCTCTCTCCCGCTTCTCCCCCCCTCTACCAATGCTTATGGCAGGGCTGGGAACCTTCCTTATTGACAGATCCCTGGGGTATTACAAATGACAAATGCTAATATGACACCAGGCAGTTAAAATGGGCATCATCTTAAAGTAATTACCTGGAACGTGCGCAGCTTAGGAGGGCAAATTAAACGCTCCAAAGTTTTCTCACATTTAAAGAGTCTTTCCGCTGATGTCGTCTTTCTACAGGAGACACATCTACGCATAGATGATCATATGAGACTTCGTAAGCCTTGGGTTGGACAAATTTTTCACTCCAATTTGAATAGCAAATCCTGAGGCACTGCCATTTTAATACACAAGTGAATCAAGTTTATCCCAGACCATGTGTACTGTGATTCTGGTGGTCGCTATGTCATAGTTTCAGGAAAGCTTTTCCAAACACCTGTTGTTTTAGCAAACGTATATGCTCCCAACTGGGACAGCCCAGACTTTATATCCACAATGTTCTCCAATCTTCCAAATTTGGATACCCATAATTTAATTTTGGGAGGAGACTTCAACTGTGTTACAAATCCTGCACTGGATCGCTCTCACTCTAAATCAGTCAGACCCACTGCAATGTCAAAGACATTATCAGCTTATATGGACCAAATTGGCTGCGTTGATCCCTGGCGTTTCTTTCACCCTAATGCTAAAGATTTCTCCTATTACTCCACTGTTCATCAGGTTTATTCCCGCATTGATCACTTTTTTATTGACAAGGCCCTTCTTTCTTTTGTTAACTCTGTACAATACTCCGCCATCGTCATTTCTGACCATGCACCTTACATCTTAGACCTCTGTCTCCCCTCTAGTTCGCACAGACACCAAGGAGGATGGAGACTTAACCCAGGCTTACTAGCCATCACAGATTTTTGTGACTTTGTGTCGATAAATATAGATTTTTTTCTTAGAAACAAACAGGTCTGATCAGGTATCCCCATCACTCTTATGGGAAACGCTAAAAGCATTTATTCGTGGGGGTATCATATCTTTCAGTGCACATATAACTAAAAACAGGAGATTAAAACAGCAGGAACTTTTAGACTCAATACTGGACATTGACAGACAACAGGCCTTGACAATTAACCCAGATTTAACAACCAACCGTCTGCAATTACAAACCGAATTTGATTTACTAGCAACAGGGAAGGCAGAATATCTACTAAAACGTACAAGGGCGACTTACTATGAGCATGGGGATAAGGCCGGCCGCCTTCTAGCTTCACAATTTAGACATCAATATGCCTCCCGTTTTATACCACAAATCTCTGATTCATCTCATACTCTGACTACCGACCCATCAAAAATAAACTCAAAATTTGCTTCCTTCTATTCTACGCTCTACAAATCACAACCCCCTCTTGACACATCTGTTATGGATGCTTTTCTTAATAATCTAGACTTTCCAACTTTAAGTGAAGAACTTTCAAATCGGTTAGATGAACCCCTGAGTTTGGAAGAAATTACTTCCTGTATTTCTCAAATGCAGAGTAACAAGAGCCCTGGTCTAGATGGTTATCCAGTGGAATTTTACAAACAATTCTCAACACAACTTGCTCCTATACTATTAAAAGTCTATAATGATTCTCTAGAAAGGGGTGTTTTGCCCCCAACACTCAACCAAGCGTTGATTTCTCTTATATTAAAGAAGGACAAGGACCCTAATTTATGTAGTAGTGAAGAGAATTTAATGATTTATATGTTGTACTGCCTTACTTTGACTAAAGTTTCATGTCCCACTTATACTAAAGAATGTGTCTCGCTTGTACTAAAGAATGTGTCTCGAAGCTGAGCGAAGCTGAGAAATCGCAACTGGTCAAGTTCTCAGTCGCTCTTGACCTTGGCTAAACAGATTAGATGCAGACAGACTGTCTTTGCTGCTGATGTCAGCTAGATGTCTGAATTACAGACGGACTCAGCTCCCTTTTTCGCTACTAAGACTGAGACAAATATGAAAGTCAGATAAGAGGGAGTCTCACAGGAATGGGATAAATATCCATTGTTCTTAGAGAACGGGGCCCACTCTCACTCTGGGGGTGTGCTGACTGTGTGCAGACTGTATGCAGAGCAGACCATCAGGGGAGCTGAGTCCAAGGCCTTGTACGTATGCATTTCATGTATGTGTGTAATTGCTAAATAAATAACCTTAACTGTAATATAACCTGTTCTGTCAATTCTTGAACACTCGAGGAATATCCTGGCGAGGAGGATTCCTTTTCAGTAGCTAAAGGCCTATAAGCTTATTGAACAATGATGTAAAGCTGTTGGCAAAAGTGCTGTCACGCAGACTTGAGACTTGTCTTCCAAGTATAATTTCAGAAGACCAGAGGTGTCAAAAGTATTCACATTCATTACTCAAGTAGAAGTATAGGTACTAGGGTTTAAAAATACTTCTGTAAAAGTTGAAGTATCAACTCAAGCTTTTTACTTAAGTAAAAGTACTGGTTTCAAAACTACTTAAAAGTATAAAAGTAAAAGTAATGTAAGGGGAATTTTTTTTCCATTAAGGACAAACTCTTAAGCCACGTCTCAGGGGCCTATAGTGCACTACTCCACCTCCCCCCAAAACAATCATTTTTATAAAGGCCATAATGACTATAATGTTTTAAAATGTTATGTTGAAAAATGTGGGATGCACTAAGCTACCCGTTTCAGCTGCATATATGCCCATTTAAAATGATCACATTTTATTACAATGCAAATACATTAAAGTACCATATGTGTACTACTGAGCACTAACATGCGCTTCATGGAGCGGAAGACATGATAACTAGTTGCCTATAAGTATTGTAATAGTGCAAAATAGGCGGCAGCGACGACTCCGACACAAAAACTTAAAGCTGTGGTTCTCAAACTTTTTCTGTAAATAACATAATTGTGTGACTCATCTGTGCTTTTATAAATAACAGAAGAAAGAAAAGTAAATCAGATTGCCCCATCAGACAATGTTTTGTGTAAGTTCTATCTGTGCAAAAAATAACTCATATTTAGTTAGTACTAAATAGCTCATTGTGGAAAACAATAAGCTTTTAATTTTTTTTGCCAAACAAAACAGAATGAGGGCAGATATGTGAGCCATCAGGTTGTATCAGTATTAGTGGCTGCAGTAAACTGCTTTCCTCGACACATATGTTATAAACGGGGTTGTAGATTTGATACGGCCTCTCTCAATTCATGCTCAATATTGAGCTTAGATCTGTTTTTTTATTTTGAGAAACGCAACAGCAGGAAAAGACAAGCTCACGGCGTCGAGTCAAATCGCGCATGCGCAAGCGTAACCTGTTAACGGCGTACCGTAACCATTTACCCGAAAGTACAGGCATTTGTCCATGTATTTATTAATGACTTAGTTTTATATCCGTGTACTTTGTACTTTTGTAATATGTGAAGCCAGCAGCTCATTGTTGGTAGAAGACACGAGCACTTTGGCTCGTTTCACCTGGAGCAGGAGAGCTGCTCCGGGTTCAGAGAGCTGCTCCGGTGCGAGGAGAACTCCGGTGCTCCTCACATAGAGAGCTGCTGTTGCATCTTCACCCTGGGAGCGTTTAAAACGCAGATATAGCGGTCTACTTTTCATGCGACATATTTTTCGACGCTCTCTGTCCACTGGTGGGTGTGCTCAGCGCTCACCTGTGTGCGCGCGCACGTATCTGTGCGCAACGGGGCGGAGAGTTTTTTTGTGTGTGTGTTTTTGAACGATGACAAGCCGGAATGAAAACAAACCAAAATGAAATAGTAATGAGGCTATTTTTAAAACGTAGGGAGTAGAAAGTACAGATATTTGCGTGAAAATGTAAGGAGTAGAAGTAAAAAGTCGTCTGAAAAATAAATACTCCAGTAAAGTATAGATACCCAAAATTTCTACTTAAGTAAAGTAACGAAGTATTTGTACTTCGTTACTTAACACCTCTGCAGAAGACCAATCAGGTTTTATCCTTGGCCGTCAACTGTCATCTAGTGTGCGTAGACTTTTGAGTGTGGTTCTATGTCCCTCTGCTTCTCCAACCCCAGAGATGGTGATTTCTTTAGATGCAGAGAAGGCGTTTGAGTGGCAGTATCTGTTTACGGTACTACACAAATTTGGTTTTGGCTCCAAACTCATCTCCTGGATTCGCCTATTATACTCTGTACCTGTAGCTAGCGTTAAAACTAACTCTGAAATTTCTTCTCCCTTCTCTCTCACACGTGGCACACGTCAGGGATGCCCCCTGTCACCTTCACTATTTGCATTGGCCATTGAACCCCTGTCCATAGCCCTTAAAGGCTCTTTAGCATTCTCAGGTATAGTCAGAGGAGGCATGGAGCACAGTGTCATTGTATGCGGATGACCTATTGCTATATGTGCAAGATCCTGTGAACTGCGTTGATGAAATAGTGAATCTGCTGAAGATGTTTGGTACTTTTTCAGGGTACAAACTGAATATTGCTAAGAGTCTCTGTTTCCCAATTAATCAACCAGCCAAATTCATTGCCCCAGGGACTTTGCCCTTTCACTTTTCCCCCAACGGTTTTAAGTATCTAGGTGTCAATATTTCCCACTCTCTCAAGTCCCTGCATAAAGATAATTTCATAAAGCTGACTGAAAATATCAAATCAGACCTTCAAAGATGGCACAAATTACCCCTTTCACTTGTTGGCCGAATTGAAACCATCAAAATGAACGTGTTACCTCGAATCCTATTTCTTTTTCAGACCCTTCTTCTTTTTCTTCCCAAATCATTTTTAAGTCATTGGACACCGTTATACTGTCTTTCATCTGGGCTGGCAAGATCCCAAGAATTCAGAAAAGAAATTTAGAAAGACCCAAAGTAGCAGGGGGTTTTGCCTTACCCAATATGCTGTTGTATTACTGGGCCGCTAACATTCAAATGCTGAAAAAATGGTGCCATCGTCCAAATATTGTCTGGTGTGTCTTGGAAGTTAACTCTTGTACTTCCACCTCACTCTCTGCACTACTCTTTGCATCCCTCCCTCTGCGGCCCTCCCAATACACTAATAATCCTGTTGTTCTCTCCTCACTAAAAATTTGGAAACAGTTCAGGTACCATTATGGGCTAAAATCCCCCTCTGCCCTTACTCCCATATGCAATAATCACCTGTTTCTACCGTCAAGCATAGACAAAACCTTTGCACACTGGAAAAATATGGGCCTTGTCTCTTTTAATGACCTTTATGTAGTTGGGCCCTTCGGAAACTTCACTGACCTAACCACAAAATTTGGTATTTCTAATTTGGGTATTTTCAAATATTTTCAGTTGCGCAATTTTGCCAAAACACAATTCACTTCATTCCCTGTTTTGCCTGAAAAAACCTTGTTAGAAGACATCATGTCCTCCCCAGATTCACAAAACAGTATCTCTTCAATCCATGGTCTTCTCTCATCTCAAAGTCCTCCTCTTGTAGGGCTGGTGAATATTTGGGAGAAGGAACTAGGTGTTACACTAGATGAATTCTGGTGGAGTGATGTTTTGCTCAGAATTAATACCACTTGTATTTGTGCACGTATGCGTCTCATCCAATTCAAGGTTGTCTTCAGAATTCACTACACAAGGGCCAGGCTGAAAAAGCTGTTTCCTGAAACAGATGAACTCTGTGTTAGGTGCTCTCAATCTCCAGCAGATCACACACACACTTGCTTCTCCTGCCCTAAACTACTCTCTTTCTAGACATCCTTTTTTGATATCCTTTCTGCAGTCTTTAATATTCGTATGTCTCCATGCCCTTTGATTGCTATATTTGGTGTGTCTCCTGTTGTGGGAAGGTTTACTAGTCGTCAGGCTGATGTTATTGCATTTGCTGCTCTGATAGCCAAGCGCCAGATACTGCTACATTGGAAGAACCCAAAGCCGCCTAGCACATACTCCTTGTATGAAGAGGTAATGTCATTTTTACACCTTGAAAAAATCAAACATACTGTCAGAGGATCTCTGAAGAAATTTCATAAAACCTTTCTTATGTAAATAACCAGCCCTCTGCCAACAGCTACCCCTCCTCCCCTTTTCATTTGTTTGCTTGTTGTTTTTGTTTTGTTCATTCTATTATTTTGTATTTTTGTTTTATTTTACTATGTAGTTTTATTTTCCTCTGTCTGCCATTTCCTTTGAATTTGTGGGTTTAAAAAAAAAAAAAGCCTGTCAAACCCTGTTAACTACAATCACAGCTTGTATCCCATTTTTCTCAGGTTTGATCAATAAACATATATATATATATATATATATATATATATATATATATATATATATATATATATATATATATATATATATAAAAAAAGAAAGGTCTCGAAAAATCCATATTTCAAAGTGAGCAAAACACAGCTCTGAAGGATCTTGTTTGTAAGACATTCTTGTTGGTGAATGTGTAAGAATAAGTTTACATTTTACTTCGCTTTACAACTGCTGTCGGCTCACCTTGTTCGCCATGCAGGAGAGAATCCCGTCAACAAAGGTGGACTTGATTTTGTGAACCTCGGGGTTACAAGACAGACAAGACAGTTGGTTACAGGAAAATCAAGGGTGATGAAGCTGAGCAACTATTGCATGCTTTATCCAAACACTTTAGTTGAGCCTTCAAAAAGCAGAGCTACAGTGTTCCTCTTAAACAGATATATAACATATACTGAATCACGTGCCATGATTTTCACAATCATGGCACGTGATTAAAAAGCAGATGAGACCATGACTGACCTGTCTGTACTCTAGAATAATCTTTGGCAGCGGGTGCAGGTCCTGAAGCTGCAACAGCTATAACAAAACCAGACAGAGAGATAGATGAACTTACTGTACTTGGCAACTGTTCATCAAATACTAAGAATCAATGGTGATCCAATATATGAACAAATTGGATGCGCAGGTGTGTGTGTTTATGCGTTTGCTCTAAAATTTCAATTAAAGGATTAAATCCACATATTTGTGTGTATTTGTGTTTATGTCTTTGTGCGCGCCGTACTGCAGCTTCTGATGTTGACTGCTGTTGTTTATTGAGGGTCTTGGGAAGTTTCTTGTTCTCGCAGCGCTCATGGAGGCACAGCTTCTCAAACAGGACCTTCAAACATTGTAAAACCACAGTATCCACAAATAAAACAAACATACACAGAATATAGAGAAATACACATAGAAAAATGTGTAATCATACAATACATCCATATACTCTCTCACACACACACACACACACAATATAGAAAGATGAAAAGCATACACACATAGATGAACACATAACATGTACACACTGTTCGTAGTTGAGTGCTGCTGGTGACCAAGAAAATTTGTCCTGCTGCTCGATGGGCCTCCTGCTCCAACTGCTTCATCTTGGTCTGACAGAGAAAGTCAGAGTGAGAGACAGGGAGGGAATAAGAGAAGATAAAGGTTTAAAATATATATTTTTAAAGGTTTGTTTTAGCCAAAGTACCAGCACTTATTTACTATTCAAAGGTCAGACCATAAACATCCATCAGTTACTGAAACAACGAGTCACTCGTAGCAGCTCACAACAAATACAAATTGTAGTTATTAGTCAATTAGTAAGAATAAACCTTTCAATAAAGAAAAATATGTGTTGTTATGCAATAATAGTAGCCGATTACCTTCAAGATTATCAAACTAATTCACCTGGACTATAGAAGTCAGCTTGTCAGGATTTGAGAGCATAGCACAGTCTGAAAAGTCAGTGTACATTTGTGACATTTTACATAATAATAGTTTAATTTCATGAATCTCAACTTTTTAAATAAAATAAAATAACGATTTACTTTCATGCCAGGCGCTATATATCAAGAGTAAGGTGCATTTAATCCCATTAAAATAGCTCAACCTTTCAAGATAAATAAATTATCGAACACGTTTTGCAGGCCTGGGTATGAACCCTGCTGTGAAGAGGGGAAGTTATTTGAGGAGAGAACTGTTAATATGTGTAAGACAGAACTAGTTTCTCCTTCCTCTCAATGGCCAAAAGGCAACGCACCCTGTAATCTGTATAATGCGCACATCAGTCACACAGCAAGCACATTAAGATCACACACAGACAAACTAACAACAAACAGCATAGTTAAAACACACACACACACACATTATGAAAAAACTAATCCATGTGTCTATACTACATAAAAATACTTACAAACATAAGTACACACACACACACACACACACACACACACACACACACACACACACACACACACACACACACACATTTCCTTAACACACGCAGAGAGTGAAACAGGCTTTATTTAACAACTGCTGTGATAATCCAGTCAAACACGCACTGAACTCTGTCTCTCCGGATGGTCGTCAAAGGCCGCATGATGAACTCGGAGAGGGAGAGGAAGCGAGGAGACACAGAATGGAGGAGGGTGGACAGGGAGAGTGAGAGCATGATCAAAAGAAAAGGAGAGGCTGCGGTGGATGTCATAAAGGTATATGTATGATAAAGAGTCAATGAGAAAGACTAGATGAAAGAGTAGATGAAGGAAAAAGGGGGAGGCAGACAGTTAAAATAATTCCTCCTCATACAACATTCAGCTTCGACATTCTTCTTTTTTTTACCACTGGGGTGACATCCACACATTAGCAGCTCTTTACAAGTCTGACTCAAGTAGAAAACACTTCTTAACAACTTGAGAGGCGAACAAGAGAGCGAGGGAAGAGGAACAGGGCCAAAGAGAGAAAGTGGAAAGGGAGGAGAGAGCATGGGGTGATGAAATGAGAGAGACACCACAGACGGAAAGCAACAGAAAGAGGAAAAGAGTAACTGGTTTGGAAATGTGGGCGGAACAGAGAAAATAAAAGGGTGCAAAGAGAAGATGAAAGTATGGCAGTAATAGATGAGGACTGGGCAGCCGCAGGGAGCGTTGTAGCTGGACCTTAATAGAAAAGAGCATTTGAAACAAACACACATCAGTCAGAGGAGTGAGACTTCACAGGTCCGGACACATCAGGTTGACATTGAGGGCCCGACATTTTGGGGTGTGTGTTGTTGGCACACTGTTGAAGCTGCTCAACTAATCTTAAATCAAGAGAGCACACACAGATGGCTCTTCTCATTTTTCATCCTCATCTCAAGTGTTCATTCCAAAGCACAAATATCTTTCAACGACATGGCCGTCTGGAATTAAGCCTAGTGGTCAACGAGATTGGTGCATTGTTTCATGTATGTGTCATAAAAACGGCTTATATATATGCAGTCCCAGGTCTTACGGTTTCCTGTTTTGAAGGACAAATACGGACCATCGCCTTGTGCTGATATTTCCTCTCACACAGTTGCAGAACGTACGTGCTAGTTGGAAGTCGGCTGCAGTCGAGTTCAAGCGCGTCTTTTTTGCCGAGACAAAAAGATGCACATTGGTTTAGTGTGTCTGGGACTTCAGACAGACCGAATTTGACAGGACGACGGGCACAAGGGGCAGGAAGAGCACCGAAGGAGAGGAGGGTGGAGAGATGCGACGGACATAAAGAGACAGAGAAAAAGAAGCGAAAGAGGAAAAAGTAGAGGAGCTGGCTGGCATGTACCAAAATTCCAAAATGTGTGATTCTCCCTCTCTCCGCCCAGAGCAGCCTCCAGACTGCCTCATCAATATTGGATGCTCGCCCCTTAGTACTGTGTTTGACACACAAACACAGCGGGTCTGGCAGGAATCTAATATTGTCGGGCAATATTTTGGATTACTCACTGCATCCGTGTGGACTTCTTAACCTGACAGGATAGTCGTGCACAGAAGGATGTGATCTGAATTGTGATGTCTTAAATGCACAGCCGGAATGGGAAAGAGGTTTATGAAGTGACGTTTGCCCGACTGAATTTTAATAATGCTGACTGACAAGACAAAAGAGCATGTGAGCATGTTTGTGAGATGCAGGTTGACAGACAGGAGGGATCCTCTATTTGGTGTTCAGACAGGTGAACTTGACAGCTCAGATAAAAAGAATTCAACAGGACAGCGCGGGGACATGCGTGAGTGCACCCGCAGGTAAATATAACAAAAACACATGCGTACCCACATACATAACTCTGCCGCAGTCTGCAAAAACTTCAGTGCCTCAGTGTGTGTGTGTGTGTGTGTGTGTGTGTGTGTGTGTGTGTGTGTGTGTGTGTGTGTGTGTGTGTGTGTGTGTGTGTGTGTGTTGGCAGAGGCAGACAGTGATGCTCCTTACTGCAACTAAGCCTCCTGAAGGAAAAAGACAGTCTCTCCATCCTATTTATAGTAACACTGCAAGAAACCAAAAGACTTTCTCTACACAACAATACCCCTGCTGGAACTTGCAAGAAGTTGTAATTGTGTTTACGTGTGTGTTTTTGTCTGACTGCCTGCCTGCAAAACTGATTAGCAACGTGTGTGTATTTCTGAGCATGCATGTGTTCATAACACCTGTACGTCTGTCTTTGTGTGTGTCTGTGGTCATTCTCAAATGTGGTCTCCCGGATGTTTTTTTAATCTGTGTGTAAACAGGACAGGTCCCGGGGGATGTCCACCCACCACATCACTAATCCTACCCACATAAAGAAACAGAGAAATTCTATTTTCCTTTCCATTTCAGGCTCTTGAGGGTTTTCTTTTTTTTCAGAGATCTCTCCTGTTTCTCATATCCTCCCACTGTTTTGCTCCGTTTGTATTACTACAGCGGCTGTCTACCGCACTGTGGTTCAGCAGCCAGTCTAATCAGCTAAGAGAGATTCAGTACAGATCTACACTGCCCCTAAACTTCATATCTACACACAGGCTGGCCAAAACTAAGTCTCCACAAGAGTGTTTCTATTACGTTTGTTTGATGTAAACGGACATGGAAGATGTTACGCAAGACTCCAACACATCTTGTTCTTCAAAACAAGGATCAACATAAAGAATCTTATTTTATAACTGCCTCCAGTTTTCTATACACCTTTATGACTGTTAGCTGAAGATATTATTGAATTACTTTATATATCTATATATAATATTATTATATATAGATATATATATCTATATATAATATTATTATTATATATATATATATATATATATATATATATATATATATATATATATATAAAAAAAATATCACATTATTACGATGCGCTTTCTTGGTATAATTCCGAAACAAAAGTTCATGCACATAATTCGTAAAAAAATAAATATACACAGATTACAGATATGAATACAAGCTAAAGCATTGGCCCACTTGTATCTATAAGTCCCTGTCACTGTTGACATGAATTGGAATACTAGAACAGTATTTCACTTAAAACCAGGCAGTGAAACAGGTCAATTAAGTTACCTAAAATTCAATCTTGGAACCCATCAGCTATCGGTCTGAAGGCAGATAAGCATTTAGGTCCAAGGGATTTTATTTCTTGGGTTCCGGTGTAGACAAGAGATATCCAGGCCATGACTTCCTTTTCCATGCGCTGCTCATTGTTTACAATCTGATTAGTAACTTCAGATGCGAGACTGGAGTTGGAGTTGAGAGAAGAAGTGCAGATTGTTTCACAAGCCAAAGACTGCTCAAGCGTGATTGGTCAATACAACTTGTCCAAAAAATGGAAACAGAACGCTTCAGATTAAAAAATTGCTTTTCCCTTTGCTGACAGAATCTACATGTGAATGCAAAATCTGTTGATAGAGATTACCTCAAATGTGCCTGTCTATCTTTTAACACACTAAGCAGATTCTCTATTGGGAAATTAAAATTCACCATGAGGCAAATGTTGATAACTCCTGGCTGTGAGGGATAAGTCACTCTGTCCGTCAGCCAAATGAACTCTTTTAATCAACTGCTCTATTTATTTATAACACTTATAGGGTAACTGTAAAATAGAGTAGCCATAACATGATGCATCACAAAGATTGTGGATGTTGTTCCTTACCCCCAGCAGGTCTGACGTTCTCTTCAGAGCTTCTTTGTCCACATGGATGCGATGGCTCTCCATGGCTGAAACACCACAACACACATTTACTGTTCCACAGGACCTCAGATAGTATTTGTACTAATAATGTGTTATTATGAATTCAGAAACTTGATTTTAATGGCAATGAGAAAAGAAACTGAATGTTGGCAACTCTATTAATTGATTAAGAGCATTGACAGTATTTTTAGTAATGTAATATTGTCTCTTAGTCACAGCCGAAACAAACGTTTAATTTGAAAATGGCACTGCATAAGGCTGAAAACTTTAAAGTATCACAGTATTCCAAAATAAGTGTCTACTGGGAAGAAAAAAAGAAAAAGACAAATAGTTCCCACCTGCCAGAACAGAGATCATGTTCAGCTCCATGTCTGAGTACAGCTTCCAGAGCCCTTGGCTCTAAGCACACAAATAGTCGGTCAGGTAATGTGTTGCGTGTCTACACTGTATGTACAGGTGTGCATACATACAACTAACCTGTAGTTTAAAGCATAGCTCCATGTTAAGCGAGTAGAGCGAATAGAGACCTGAGATGACCTGAGAAACCTGAGAGCGTGAAATACAGACAGACCAAGAGAGTAGGTGGGAGAGGGACATACACAGCTGGCTTTCTAGAGAGAGGATGATGCAATGGATTTACATATTCCTCGAGTTCAGGGAAGAATAGGCAGTCCAGGCACCCGGAAATGGGTGCTTACATGAAGTCTGAACGGTTTTCGAGGCGTCTCTGTCCTTTCAAGGACAGATTTCTAAATGTAAATTCCAGCCACTTTCTATTAAATAGGATAGTGGTTGTTACCGCCACAACTTCTCCCTCTGCATCGACGGCACCACTGTTCCCGCTTCCACACACATCTGTAACCTTGGTGTCATCTTTGATTAACACCCTCTCCTTTGAACGCCATGTCAATCACATCACGAAAAACGACTTCTTTTATTAAAAAAAAACATCGCCCGTCTTCGCCCCTCCCTCTTCTCCTCAGCCACTGAAACACCCATCCACGCCTCCATCCCCTCTCGACTCGATCCAGAAGTGTATTCCTTCACTAACCTTCTTGGTTCCCAGGGTAGGTGTTGTATGGGGCCTTTTGCTGTGTTTGTGGAGAAGGTCCGGGTAGCAGGAGGAGGGATTAGCAGGATCCAGTAGCCACCCTGACACCTGCGGGTCCTGGATGTGACAGCCTGCCACTGGGGAGTGAGGACAGTGCGTTATGATATTGAGCAGTATTCAATATACTGTGTACTGATGACAGGAAACACATTTGTGGAGATTACAGCACATCTGTAGAAACATAGAAATGCGTCCCCATTTGTATTGCCGCTGTGTGATGCAGGAGATCAGTGTTTCCTCTAAGCTGCGCGCGTGCGCAGCCGCGCAGGCCAGTCAAAGTGGCCGTGCAATAGATTTTCCAGACGGCGCACATTTTTCGGACCGCACAAACGATTTTTTTTCAGGGGTTAAAAATCTTTTTTGCGCCAGTGTTTCTGAGATAGGAGTGAGCCATCTCCACAATAATAAGATATTTGATGTGACGTGTCGAGTCTTCTTGGCCAGCGTCCCGTTTCTCGACATGCGCTCTCTGCATCTCTGCTAGCGCTCTGCCTCCGTTAGCACCCCCACCCCCTCTGTCCTCCTCCGGGCGCCAGGAGTGAAGCTCGCCCAGAGCGCCACATGAGCTAGGGCCGGCGCTGTTTAGGCTCCTCTTGGCGGGCCCTGCTCCAGCAGTTATAGGCTACCATGGCGAAAAGAAAGACAGAGCAGGTGCCCCAGAAAAAGGTCAGCCTAACGTTCAAACATGAGTGGCTAGATGAAATAGTCCAAACTGGCACAGGTAGGATGAAACTTTCAGACATATTTAAATATGAAGTTATAAAATTGTTTATATAGGCTACCTAAAAAAAAAATGAAAAAATGGAAAAATGACACCATGTCAATTGAATAGGCCTATAATTATTGTTAAGCACTGTATTAGCATTTTTCTTAAGTTAAACTTAAATGTTGTACCTGCTGAGAAATGACACACCTTTGATACTTTTATTTTTATATATATATCATTATCAGTCATAACCAGTGAACCAGTCATAACCTCCCCTTATTGAAGTTCAACAAAGATCCTTTAAGTTCAACTAAACTGACTGGTAAAACACCATCATTAAAATGACCCCAAAGTCCAGCCATTATAAAGGATATTGAATAAATATCAACCTTGTATACATATTGATGCATTTGCTGTCATCTCTTTGAATCCCCTATGGCTAACGCAGGCTTGTGGTCATTTTCGGCAGGTCGCGTGGTTGAGAATTGCTCACAGTGCTGAAATGTGCGCTCAGGAAAAAATAAATTTGCTCAGTGCTGAAAAAAATTTGAGGGAACATTGCAGGAGTTTGGCAAATGTCTTCTTTCTTCTGTGAAAACGTGTCACCGAAATCATTTTAATCAACACTGTTCAAGCTGCTGCTGTTAGTGAAGGAAGAAACTCCAAATGTTCCACTGTATTGCGTTTTTGTTTTGTATTTTCACATCAATTGTTTGTGCCTTGGATGTTTTGGCTGATTTTGTTGACAACGCTCAATGGAATGAAGAAATACTAAGAAGAAAATACACACTTTCAACAGCCGACTCTCAAGCCTCAGTGTTTGATACTTGAAGATACAGTTTGGGTGGAGTATCACCAAAGGATACAAAGTGCCGGACTTGAGTCAGAGTAAACTATTGGACGTCTGCAATTTTAAGTGTGGGAGCTCTACCTTGTTTCCAGCTGAGCTCTTGTCTGTAAAATTGCATAGCTGTACAAAGCAAATCCTTGGCTTTGTAGCACACCACCAGTTGAGATCTTGATAGCACCTGCAGCAGCATATCTCTACGAAACACAGACACACACTTATGTACTCCTGTTTTTAAACAAAAAGTATGAAACCATAAGCTTATTTTTTTTTAAGTGGACGCACTGTACACTCACTTCACGCTATACAATTATACAAGTCAATTTACCACACACACACACACACACACACACCTAGTAAAGAGCTCCTGGCTCTGGTGTGCGTGTTGCTGGGCCCATGCAGGTGTGTGCTCTAGTTTTAAGTAGACCAGACTGTCGTTTGGCTCTAGCGAGTCCTCTGGTACGCTGCAGTCGAGCTTGTTCTTCATCAGCACGAGGAGGCCACACACTTCTGGAGTGAGCTTCTTTATCAAGGATCAGAGAGGGATATCAACATGAGCAAACGGATTTGCTTTACAGATGGGGAAACTAAAGGGAGAGAAACTAAAATAATTATTTAAAATGTAACTTAGCCAATCACGATGTCAAGTCTCCCAAATTCATTAGCCACAAATAAAAACTCTACACTTCACGCCAAGCTCCGCTCACCTGTTCTGAGTCTAACTGAGTTGTTCCATCTCGGTACACCACGGTGAGCACCAGCGCCTTGGTCTTCCCCGCCCTCTCAAGCATTTGCATTTTCTCGTCTGGGTTCATCTTCCAAGAATCCTTCACTCTGGGGTCAGATGTCAGAGTTGCAGTCAGACAGCCGGCTTTAGATTGGTTCTGGGGCTCATTAGCATCACCCTCCTCATGAAATATCTTTGGCCCATTTATTTCCTGGTCAGGCCCATATTTGGCTCGCTTGTGCTTGAGTAGTTTGCCAGTGACAGAAGATGGGGTCTGTTTGGAAGCATTTCTAGCTGATTCCCTGCACCTTTCTTCCACCTTTTTCTGCCGAATTTGACGAGTTTGCTTTGGGGCATATGAGTCTTCATGCATCCCTGACGTTATTCTTGTTTTATGTGAAGGCCTGAGTTCAGTATGTGGCTCTGGTGGTTCAGCTGGGGGTTCAGGGACACAGGTCTTGGACCTGGCTCTCTTCAGCTCATCTACTCCTCCTTCCCTTGCCTTTTCTTGTGAAGAATGAGGTGCTTCCCATTTTGGATGATGTCTGGTTCGATAAGAAGGGGGGTCGGCATATTGGCGCTGAGGTACTTCATGCTTCCTCTTTAAGGGGAAGGAGTTTTGTCTAGCAGCAGATGTGCTTGCTAGGCTTAAGCTTCTTCCTCTGACATTTCCATTAGGGGCCTGCGTCTTTGTTATACAGAAAATCCACACATAAGAGCAAATCAGTTCAGTAAAGCACAAGTGAGTCAAATGTTAAGGTCGCACATAATTAACACAGAAATTAATGCATGTCTAATCTAATTATTCCCCATTCATGTTTAGATGATACACAATATGTGAGAGGGTGAAAGCTGAGAAAGTAAACAGGTGAGCAATAGAAAGGAAGCAGGGGGGAAGAAGAAAGAATAAAAGGGGAGGACGTGAAGAGACGACCGCTGCTCTCATTCAGCCGTCAGCGCCGTGTCCCAGACAAAAACACAGACAGTCGAGACACTGTTTGTCTGACGGTCTGCCTGAAATAGTGCGACACTCAGGCTTGTTCACATTTATCTATTTTTCATGAGGAAAAAAAACTGCCTGTTTTGGCTGGATGACGATGAATATTTGTGTAAAACATATGTAAGAATACAGAAAGTGTGTGTGTTCTTTAGTGTATACATATGTAATGTAATACATATTGTGTCCCATAGTGAGCACCATACAGTATGTTGAGCACTGTGAGACTAAAATAAATAATAGATATGGTTTGATTTGAAACAAAAGTATGTAAATTACCAAATTATCAAAGAGATTGACACCAATGGAGAAGTGGGAGGATGAGAAACAAGATGGACAAGTTTGAGTCCTGTCTCCCAAAAGCATACCCTCACCTCCCTGTAACCTTCCCAGTATCTTAAAAACATCTCCATTATTCATACCTGTAACTCCCATCTCTATTTATGCAAAGGCACTGAGCGTGTGCACAAGCACTTATGTTTTTCGAAATCTAGGTAAGGGTTGTGAAGTTGGGTATTCTGAGGGATTTCTCCGACTATGTATGAGTCTATGGATGCACACATTTCTGTATGTCAGCAGTGGCCCGAGGTATGGAGGAATTCCTGTGATTCAGCTCCCTGAGGAGAGTCTTCCTCATTTGCCTGTAAACACGACCCGTTTTCCTGCTGACAAAGTCATGAACCCCCCCAGGGTGCTGTGCTACAGGATATAGATAGAAAACCGAGGTCGGCCGTGGCCCGTAGCCCAGTACTGGGTGCAGGGGAGGGAGTGAGGAAGAGAGAGAGAGAATAGATTGGTGTTTGCTGCTGATTGTAGCAATACAGTGAAGCCCTCGTTCTCTCCCTCTTTTCCATCTTTCAGCCTCTCCCAATTTTCTACCCCTTACTTCTCTCACTGCATCCTTTCTCCATCACTCTTTCCCACCGTCCTTCTCTCCACATCCCTTTATAGTCCTTTGTCTTTGCTGCTCTCTCTTCTTTTCTGCCAATATATATCGTGGGCTACTTTGTCAGGACTTTTTTTTTTTTACTTTACGATTCATTGGGGAGCTATCATTTGTCAGCGTGCTGCAATACTGCCGACGGCACCCAGTTCCACACAAGCCAGATTGATTTCTATGTGCATCGGGGAAATAGAAGCCTAATCCCTTGAAAAGCAGCTATTTAAATGTATTTTTGGTGTGTTGTTGCCTCTGCGTACAGGCATTACAGAGTGGGAGACAGATCAAATAAATTAGGATTTCTGAATGGAAAGACAAGTACACACAAATCTTAGCATGTGAGGTAAACCTTTTCCAATTAAAGTGGCTCATATTGCTGCCTTTATGTATCTGAGGCATCACTGCTAATGTAAAGTTTTAAAGTACAGCATGAAATGCTATTACACACTTAGAGACTCACTTGTTTGCCGTCATGGTGCTGGTGGTTCCCAGGGGGACAGGGAGCTCTGAACCTTTTTTGCCTGCACTCCTGGGCCAACGTTGGCGTGGAACCACTTCCTCTACCTGAGTCCTCTAGGGGACGACGAGAGAAGAGCATTTCTATCAGATCATCACTTTTCCGAAATGTCCTCTATCGATGACCCCGCTCCTTTATGTAAGCATGTGTTTGACGAGGCACGTATGCGCGCTTACACGGTGCATGCGTGAGACCCCAGCAGCGTGTGGCAGGACAAGGACATTTGGTTACGAGACAACGTGCACCTTGTTTGCGTGTGTGTTTGTAGATGTGAATGCGTGTGATTTGACTCTGTCGTCTCAGCAGCTGAGACTCAAGCTTCCTTCCTGCAGCTGTAACATGAGCCAGCACACATAATCCCTCGTCAAGTGCTGAGGCGCTGTCGTCGCCACTCAGATGAAAAAAAATGGCTGAGAACCACTGGCATTTGTTTGACACAACTTCAAATGCTTTTGCACCTCCAGCGTTGTTTTGTCTCAGCGAGCGACTGGCATCAAAAAAATTCCCTACCATTTTTATTTGAATCAGAGAACTGAACTGACTTTTAAGTGTAGCTTTATAGACTGTAATGCTTTACATTTTCTAGTAACATAAACTAATCTGGTCCTCAATATAATACAGCCCCAATACTCTGATGAGTAGCATTATTATAATTATTTGAGTCTCCCTCCCCTTTAAATAGGTAGCATTAATAATCTTGAGTTGTTTAAAGAGACCCAGCAGCTTAGGGAATTCTTAGTGTGACAAGTTGACAACAAAACAACAACATACTGTTTTTATTGGAGTGCATTGACTCCATACTGATAGAAAAGTATTATACCACCCTCTAGTGGTGATTAATATATTATACATTGTCACAAATTCGTCACAGTGGTAAAAAAGGTGACATTCATTATAAACTTGCAATAATGCAGTATTTTCTGAAATATTCTAAAAGTTAAAACTACTTTGTACCATCTCAGCCCCCTCAAATACTCTCTGGCAGAGTAATGTTGTATTCTAACACTTTGGAATCTGTTGGGCAGATGGAATATAAATACTATGAATACATTTTAAAGACAATCACCTTATAGAAACCAAGATTCTGTTCAACAGCATTAATAATCATGCCCTTACCTGTACTCCCATATTTGCTGACCACAGGTGGCATCCCAGACTCATTTCGGCCGGCCTCCCTCTCTTGTGGCTCAGTGACTTCTCTATAATCGGTTTTACACTGGCTTTCTCTTTTTTGGACATCAGAACAATGGTGCTGCTTTGTCTCCATCTTATCTTTGCCTCTTTTATCAATGCCTGCACTGCTCCCCCTCTGCACTTCCAAATCGACCTCCCTCACATCTATTCTTTCCTCTGTGCTTCTCTCCAGGTTATCAGCAGCGGTGTCGCCCAGGACTAATTTGGTGGGCTCGCACTGCTTCAGTGGGTTTTCTGTGGGGAGCTCCTCTGCTGTTTCAGTCACAGTCCGACTCATAGCCTGAAGGTTTTCAGCTTGGCAGTGGCTCACCTTTTGTGGGCCCCTTTCTATAGATAGTGAGATTTTATTTTTGGGACGGCCAGTATGAAATATCTCTTTATCCTCAATGCTAGGAGGTTGTTCAGGTGCATCAAGTCTGTACCCAACGTTATTATCTTCCTTCTGCCCAGACTTTGCAACCTCAGAATAACAATAGAAGCTTTTGTCCATATTTCTGTCTAAACGAGTGTTCTCATCGGTTCCCAAAAGTAGAAGACCCTCCATTTCGATGGCTGATCCTTTCTGATTTGGCATGTGTGCATCCCGACGTCTCGCCTCTTCACAAGTTACTTCATCCTGCATTTCATGGACTCTGTCTGACATTTGTGCTGTACCTGCCTGCATCATATTTTCTGAATCCACTATCTGCTGTCTCTCTTCCGCCGGCTGTTGATACAGTAGGCCTCTACCGTCTCCTCTAGTAGTGACCTCCTCAGTAGGGTTGAATACTGAAAGCTTCCACTTTGCTTGGCTGTCCAAAGCGACAATGGTATCTAGCTTCTTTCTGGAGATACTCCAGCGATCTGAATCTCTGTTTTCTTTCTGTGCATCTGACATGTAATTATCTGTCTCTTCACCTGTTTTAAGGTAAGAAAATGCTCTGTAACAAGCCAGGGTATGCCCCTCTTCATGGGCATTACGCTGCACGGTTGTGGGGAAGAAAACCTCATCAGGCGTCCCGATTTCTTCAGTTGATCTATGAAAGAAAAAGACAGTGTGCCAAATTTATAATGCATGCTTTTCACTCACAAAACCAGCAACAGAATATCATTAATGCATGCTAAACTTCAGACTGCTTTCCTTTCTGTTACCCAAAGTTATAGAAGTACCTTAAAAGGAAGTTGTGACAGAATGTTCTCTGAACTCTTAAAACATTCTGAATACGGGAAACACTCTCAAGAATGTTCTGCATACTAAAATTAACACATTTGATAACAACCATAACCTATTAGCTTAATTTTCTTCGCTACTTACTTTCTCCATGGTGTAGCTTGATGTTCACAAATTCTCTCTGGTATTTGGAGGGACGGGGAGGTGCATCGGTTTCTATGGGAGAAAGATGCAGCCATCGTCTCATGCTGAGTAAATGACAGAGCACGGCTGGCCTGGCAAGCAGGGGGTTCGGAGTACTCTCTGTGGGAATCAATCTGTAAGCCCCGATAATGAGGCGTTTGCCTTTGGCGTGAGGAACCGCAGCGGGAGGCGGCCTGGGATGATGGCGAGCAGTCGGGTGTCTGCGAGTACTGATAGCAGGACGAGGTCTGAGAGCTCTGCCACTGGTTCGAGGCGTCATGGTAAGGAGTGGAAAAGGAGGACACCTGGAGACTGGAACAAGGCCTGAGCCATAAAAGGGATTTTGTTTACTTTTTTCTGTTTTACACTAACATTAAGGATTATATTGAGGCATCAGTATGAAAAATATTTTAATTAACATTAATTACTGCCTATTACACAACAATCTAACCATACAATTAGTGTAAGGACCTTCTGCCATGTTAGTACTAATATACTTTATTAAACTGCTGCAGATTACAACCCAGAACAAGACGCTTCTGCACCAATCTGCTCACGTTAATGACTAGAGTAGGAAGTGTTAATAAAATGGATACTTTAACTAAATACAAGTGCATTATATTTTATATCGGTGTGTAGCTGCTACTTAATCCGACATACCGGTCTCCATCGCTCTCTTTGCTCTCCTCCTGACTCATGCTCCAGCTGCTCTGAGCCCAGGGCTCCTTCTGGCTGCCATTATTTCTCTCTACATACGAAACAAAAGATAGCAATAAACTCTCTGGTAACTAAATATAATAAATATTAAATCAACTTCATACAATGCCTTATTGAGCAGCAAAAAAATATCAAAATATGTGTCTGACCTCTAACATCTACATCACCTTATTTAACACGATACATACAGTACGTGCCAACAAAGTGAAGTGGCACATTCTAATATAAAGGATTCGATGCTGTAGAAACCAGGCTTGATAATTAAAGCCAATGCTTTCTCTGTCAAGCAATATTATCAAAATGGAAGTTGAAAATATTGATTACAAAGAGGTTGAAACTGGGAAATGGAAACAGCATGAACATCAATCAACGAAAATACAAGAAACCAGTTCACTAGTGGTTTTAAATGAAGTCTGGTTTTTGGTCACAATATACTGCAACAAGCTGAAGTAAGACACTCTCTGCTTGCCTCTTGACTGACTTCGCCTGTGATCGTAGAAGTAGGTGTGGTTGCGTCTGGCTGCAGGTAGACTCTGGGCCCGCAGAACAGCCAGGATCTTCTGTGCCGCCTGAGACAGAGGTCCCGAGTACAACCTGCTGCTAGACTGCTCCATCGCTTCCCTGTCAGAATGCCTGCTACTCTCTCTCTAGCTGAGGATATCTGACTGTCAATGGCCTAAACAGAACACAGAGGAGAGTTGGGTCAGTTACACGCAGATCTGGTTTAAACTGGAATCTTAAAAACACATATAACCTAACAGAAATAGACTTAAATTATCTCAAATAAAACTTTCACAATTAAACCTCCATAAAGATAACATTGTACTTTATTTATCTGATGACAAAAATAAAACAGGAACATGTATTTTAGAACATTGCTGGACAAAACAAGACACTGAATTATCTGGTTAGTTTATGTAAAAACAGTTTTGAATGAACATATTAATTTAATCTCAATCATCATATGCAACATTTCTCATATACAACCAAACTTTTTTCCTCCAAATTGAGTTTTGTCCCCAAAATTAAGACTTCAAGAAGCAATCTCCGTCTCCTGTACAAACCAAGTGACAGAGCAGTAAGTTCACACTTGTACAGACTGTACCAGGACAAGGCTCCTCCACTGAAAGCACAGTATTTATCCGATATCATGAAGCTTTATAATATAGGTTGACTCCCTTAGCACAGAAAAAGTACGTTGAAGTTGAGCTGGCTACAACCGTCCCTCATTCCTTCTGGCAGCCTTTACTGTTGCCCTCTCTTCAAAGCCATTTTGCCCTCCAGATCTTCCACTACTTTCTTCAGCAGCCGGGCATCCAAGTGGAAGTAGATGTACAATTCCCTCTCCCGCCTGAGGGGGGCATTGCGCTCCAGCTGAGAACGCTTGGCTTTAACCTCCCCCATGATTTCTTGCATTACATGCTGCAAATTCTGCAGCTGAGACTCTGCTTCCACAAGCTTCACCGTCAGCTCCTGTAGAGACGCAGGAAGAGGGATGAGAAATAAACAACGAAATAAAAACCAGAGGGCCAAGTGAGCCCACATATGGATCAAACATAACTAGTTATGCCTGTAAAGCAATTTATCAAAATAACAATGAATTTACTTGCAAATATTTCTGTTAACATATACAATTACATAATATGTCAACATAAAGAAGACTTTTCCTGATACTAAAGCTTCTTTTGTGCAGAAAAGCAGTTTCTCCTAAGAGCCCATTAACCACACAGTGCATTTATACCCAACGTGCGTCTCGACATTATGAAATTTGAAACAATGTGCGAAAGAAAAAAACATATTGTACTACCAGCTTCCCTCACCAATATGGACAAGCCATTTAAAATTCAACCGACTCACATTAAGAATTGCTTCTGAAAGGCACTCTGTGTGGTTGACCAAGATGACTGTGCATAAAATGAAAGGAAACAGACCCACCTGTGCATTGGGGCAAAGCAGCTCCTGGTCAGTGATGGCCGTTGGACGTACCTGCGGCCCTAAGATCAGCTGCTGGAGCTCTGTGTACATTGCCCTGTGGATCGCCTCACAGTCGCCATAAAGACGAGCAGCTGTATAGTCCTGCTGACGGCCAGCACCAGCTAGAGCATCTTGGGTCACCTGGAGGTTGCCTGCGAGGTTACGAGCAGTGTGGTCCAGCGCTTCATATGTCCGAAAAGGCTCTGATCGACCATGGTCTGAATCATGGTCAAGGATCTGGAGCAGCCTGAGCAAAGAGTTGCATACTAAATTACATTGCAAAGTGAGACAGCCTGCTTTAGGTCTTCAAATATTCACATTCTTACCTGCTGAAGGCTGCATCCTTGCAGGTGATGATAGGGTTCGGCCTGGGGTTGATAGCCAGGTCAGGTTGTGTTAGGGACTCAATTCTGAGGGTTGCTGCTTCACCTTCCTTTACAAGTCTGCTATTTACTTCTCCCAACTGCTTAAGACACATCCTCCACCTCCTCAACTCCATCTCCTGACCCAGGAGCACCAGGTCAAAGGACGCCTTTTGGCGGAGTAGGTAGTCTCGAACCTAAGAGGACAAAAGTACATTTCGTTTAAATATGCCTGCTGATTAATATTTCCACATCATACCATGACTTATATTTGTGATACATTTTTTATTTGTTAGATCTATTCAGTGAAAAGGTCACTTTTCAACAAAAGGACAAAGGTATCGGTTTGAAAGCACATTATATTTTCCTAAAATGTTCTAGAGCAAGACATTTCAATTCTCAATAGATTACTCAGAGATAATTGATAGCTTACCCATGCAAAATACTTGTTGTTACAGAAAATAAAGATGCAACGGATGACATCACCAACTAACCTGATCCTGTCTGGAGGTGTAGTAGTCCTGCCTGGCTAGTTGCAGATCCAGGTCTCCCCTCACTACTGGCACATTAAGCAACCTGGCTGACTCTCTAAGGGCAGCAGGTACTGGTCCATGGAGCAGAGCATCCAGCTCAGCCTCCACCGCATGCAGCTCCTTCCTGGAAACAACCTCACGGACATGCAGCGAGGAGGACATGGAGATGCTCTGGTAGAGTGAAGAGATAGTTAGGAAGAAGAGCTTGAGACTAGAACTGAATAGTAATAACTGAACACACTATATGAGAGCTGTGATGCTGTTTGCAGAAGATAATCAAACAATTTTTTTTTTTTTAAAGTTTTGCCTTACCCTGGTATGAGGGGACTTCTCAGAGAGCCAATCCAGTCCAGCCTTGACACTTTTCTCCTCTGCTTTTGCCTGCAAAAGTTGGTGCTGGGCCACAATGTAGGACCACTGAAGTCTGGCCATCTCTGTCCTCCTGCCATCCACCATTTGCGCCTCCCTACTTCTCCCCTCATGCTCATTCTCTTCATCCTCTCCATCTTCACAAGATCTGAGGTCAAGGCGCTGGAAGCGCTCAGAGAAAGAAGTCTCAACAATGTCAGAGATGCCCTGGAAGAAATGCTTCTGGGTGAAGACAGTTAGTGTTTTAGTGTTGAGCTCCTCCTGTTGCAAGTAGGGATCCAAGGGCAGCTGAGAGGGGAGAACAACTGGGCTTTTGGAGATAGAAGGGTTTAATGAGGTCGCAGGGTCTCCTTTTTCTTTTTGCGTAGTCTCTGGCTGAACTGGGAGATATGAAGCAAGCTTTCTCACCTCATCTGTTAGGTTTTGTAATAGAGCATTGGTGTCAGCGTTCTCAGCTCCAATGGAAGCACCGGCCTCCTTTAGCTTACATGCAGCGCTCTCCAGCTCTGCAGTAAGTCGTAGGTCAACATCTGCACGGGAAGTGGCCACAACCTGCAACCTGTTATACCGCCGTTGCTTCAGGTCTTTTTCTTTACGCAGTGCCTGGAGCTCTGCCTCCAAGTCCACTATGGCTACATCCCCCTCCGCTGCAAACACGGAGGATGAAGATGAAGAAGCGGGGCCCACGATGTTTGCACTGCTCCCATCTGAAGCTCCAATGGTTTTAAGGACCTCGCCCAAGGCGGCTTCATCCAGACATGGCTTGCCGGACTTTCGTAGCTCCTTAAAAGCATGTGCCTCCTCCTTGGTGAGAACATTGCTCTGGTTGAGGGTCCGACAGACAAAGCGCAAGAAGTGAAGGTTGTCCGGGGCGCAGTCAAACAGCCAGTCAAAGTCGGAGGCCTTCAGTGATGACGCACCAGGATAACCTAGACGGCCCAAGGCCTCCACAAACTGGCCACCGTTTAACATGTTGGGTCCACACTCTGTGCCCCCTTGCTATTGTGCTTTTCAGTCAAACAGCAGCACAATGTGGATTGTGGAGGATTAGGTGAAGACCAATACAAAGAGAGTGAGAGTATATCATACACATATTTGTGACCTCTTAAGGCTAGGAGTGTGTTTGGATCAGGGATAATCCAGACACTCAAAAATCAATAATATCAGATACATAAAGCCCCATCTGATCTTTTTGTTGGCTTTTGGGTAATCCAATTGTTATAAACACCCCCACTACACTATTGACACTGGAATAATTTCCTAACATGCAACAATGTGAGAGAACAAAAACCACACAAAATAAAAACAGTAGCCGTTCAAATGAATAATACGTCAAAGCACAGTTGCTCCCATCTTCAATAAAGTGAATTACATTTTTGTAGAGACCGTTATGAGGAGAAAGGGTTTATAATAATTTTTGGAAGATTTAGTTTGTGGTGATGTTGAATTGTATTGGGTTTCTAATGTCTTGACCACTCCATTTATATCGATGAGGGTAGACTAAATATTATTAAAAAAAACACCACTCAGTCAGTAAAATAACCATAATCTTCCAAAGTCCAAAATTGAATCAACACCTCTCTAAAACAGCTTCAGCTAAATCTGAACATGATAACATTATTCAGGGTAACATTTATTGAATATTAAGGAGTTATTGAATTAGACTAGATTAGTTTTAGTCCAAAATGTCCTTTCACAACAGCTCGACAGTGACATGTATTTCTCCATGTCAACACTAAGGAAAGTAAACAAAACAATTACTTCGTACTATCTTAATGCAGAACTATCGGACTTTTGTCTAAATATGAGCATTTAGACAAAGTATGAAGTTGTATTATGTAAGAAAAAAACAGAGCAGGACATTTAAAACTGCGACAGTTATGATGAAAACGAAACGAACAGGCTCATCCAACTTTCGGTAAATCTGAAAGTGTAGTGATAGCCCTCTATTGTTAACAGCATGAATAACCAGTTAATGTTAAGTATATTAGTAATCCGTCACAACGGTTGGCTTTATTTGAATTCGCCATCTTAAGTAAGGTCATTAAACTGTTTTTTTGTTTTGTTCGCTAGCTAAACAATTGCGGTGCACGAGCTAAAGAAGACAGTTAGCCTGTTAACTATCACGGCTTGTGTCTAAAGCAATGTATTCGTATATTATCTCAGCAATAAAAGTGAAATTCGTGAAACAAATAGCGTTAGCTATCACAAACTTACAAGCTTACTCAGACACCCCGTTTTGTTAGCACCCCCGTCAGAGCCCGTCGTCTGCTCGCGCCAAACATCCAAACTGACCGCAGAGACGACGTGACGTCCTCCGTCATACGCTGGAAGCTGCGTAAACCTTCCAACCAATCAGGTTTGAGGATTGAAGGGTGGTTCCCGCCTTCTTTGCCTCGGCGCTTTTTAAGACAACCCACCGCTACTTTCGCCCATCCTTGTGCTACCCTGCGCCCAGTGAGTTCACGACTTCTGCCATTACTTTGTGGAGACCAATAACGGGTAAGTCGGAAGAATACCGTTAATATCTGTACGTACAATAATATGCTCAAACGAACTAGATTGCATGCTTCTATGTAGGACAGGTGGCATCAGTAAACAAAAGGGAGACTGGTAGCCCACAGCAGGGAGTTCGCGTCTCACTTAGGTTATGACTCTAGTAATAGTTCAAACTGTTAACTAGTGTTGTCTTACTTGTGGTTGTATTTATATCATCACATAATATACATGTACTCACTGTCACGTTCATAAACCGTATGAAGAACAATTGAATCATTGTTTTCCAGAAAGAACCAAATTATGTCTAATCATTCATGTGGTTGAGTTGTATCATCCGAAAATGTTTCGACTTGCTTCTTCCTGTCTTTTGAGTGTGTGTGTGTGTGTGTGTGTGTGTGTGTGTGTGTGTGTGTGTGTGTGTGTGTGTGTGTGTGTGTGTGTGTGTGTGTGTGTGTGTGTGTGTGTGCGCGCAAGCAAGCTAAACAGCTACATTCCTCTTTAATTGCAGTTTTGCATTGCAGATTTTGGATACCTTATCAATGCACTTACGATTGTTAAAACTAGTACACAGTCAGGATACTGCAATGTATGGAGATCCTTTCAATTTAAGACCTAACTTTAACTTTTACTTTTGTAATTTACAGCAAACTTCACTTTGTGCTGCTTTAATGAGCATTGATATTAAGTTTTGTTTCCTAAATTGTCCCACCTTCATGATTCTTCTTGATGAATACATGATTATAGTTCACTATTTGTAACTGGTTGGTACATCTAAATGTCTCGTGGCGCGCAGCACCGGGAACGACATCCCTGCAACTAATGTTGCTGTCAGTTGAATTTCTAACAACTGCTCCATCTCCCACAGCTGCCCCCGAACAAAGAATCATGGTCCAAGCTAAGAAGTGGATCCTGACCAGGCACTTTGTTGGCTTCCCGAAGGACAGCGACTTTCAGCTCAAGACGGAGGAGCTCCCTGCACCCAAAGATGGGGGTAAGATCTTTTTTTTTTTTTGTCTCTCTGTCCTCTGTACTTAAGCTTGAAGAAGAGTGCATTTTGTCTCAAATTTGGTCTCTTTTTGTTTCAGAGGTGCTTTTGGAAGCCGTGTTTCTCAGTGTTGACCCGTACATGAGGTGAGTGAAGAGCAAGAATTATTATTGTGAACGCTCTCTTCAACAACTCCGCCATCCAAAAAAGTATTGTCTGTAATGTACCGTTTGTCTTTACAGGCCGTTTAGTAGGGTTCGCATGAAGGAAGGCGATGTGATGATCGGAAGTCAAGTGGCCAAGTAAAGAACACACACACACACACACACACACACACACACACCTACACACACACACACACACAGGAATGTCTTTACTGTGTTTGTACTGACGTTTAAACGGAACCCGACCTGCGTCTGCTATTCATTTCTAAATCCTTTGACTCACAGGGACTGAAAAGCAAACAAGTGAAATGTTCTTGGCTGAGTGTTCAGACGCTCCATCTGTTGCAGAAGGAACGTTTTTGATGATTAACATGCAGAATAAATTACTCCGTGACCAAACAACCTCAAAGTGATCTGTTTGAAATGGATGTGTTATGTGAGTAATAGACATCTGCCACATGGTATGACGTCATACTGTTGTCTAGGATGCCACAGCACACTTAAATATATCAAGTAAAGGAACTTTTTCGTTTAATCTTGTGTCTGCCATCTGTATGGCTTCTTAGCAGCATTAGTAACAACTTTAATTGAGCTTAGTGACGTGGACTGTTGGACCAGGTTGACGGATTGCTTTTCTTCTTCTGTTTTTGTGTTATCCTGTAGAGTGGTTCAAAGTAATAATCCAGCATTTCCTGTGGGAAGCCATGTTGTTGGTAGATGTGGCTGGAGAAGCCACACAGTCTGTGATGGGAAGGATCTGACTCCCATCATGCCTGAGTGGGCGCAAGACGTCTCCTTGTCTCTGGCTCTGGGCGGCCTCGGCATGCCAGGGTAAGGCGGATGCTCTAGGTTGCCTCTATGGGTAGAAATTAAGTGCAGAGGAGGTACCCATGCTACAATTCATTACCTCAAAGACAATTTACTGCAACTTGTTTTTCCAGCTTTAACAACAGCGACGGACATGAAGCTTTTAAGAGATGCAGGAAGTCAGCTTTGAGTGTAAAAGCAAACGCTGCTTGATAACTAAAGGTAGACGGTCGGCTTGGGCTACGCCCGTGTTTAACCTACTATGAAGAAAGGGAACACAAAACCCTTCCTGAGTAAATGTTAGATTAAACTGCTAATCTGAAGAAAAAAAAAATTCCATTCCCCTGCTTATGTTAAAGGGACAGAGTTGTTTCTCTCTCAGCAGAGTTCACAGCTGAGTTCTGTCTTTCTTTGAGCAAATAAACAAGCGAGGCTCCAAATGATTTGTTCTGCTGGTGAGCTGAAGTCCTCGTATAAACACTTATAACCTGCGTATGGAAGCAGTTGTAAAGAGTTAATGTTACGAAGGACCAAGTTCTTCTGTGGAACTGGAGGGAGAACATACAGTCGTGCTTTTTCCGATTTTGGTCGTTGGATTTTCCTCTCCAGACTGACGGCCCTGTACGGGATAGAGGAGGTCCTGGGGTTGCAGGAGGGCGAGACCCTGCTGGTGAATGCTGCCGCGGGGGCGGTGGGCTCTGTGGTGGGCCAGCTGGCCAAGATCAAGGGCTGCAAGGTGGTGGGTTCAGCAGGCTCTGATGCCAAAGTGGCTTTTCTCAAAGAACTGGGCTTCGACGAGGCCTTCAACTACAAGACTGTTGGTTCCCTGGAGGAGGCGCTGAAGAAGGCGTCTCCAGACGGATACGACTGCTTCTTTGAAAATGTAAGCAAATGTGGTGTCGCTCCAAGCCCGTAAAGCACTTACCATTTCTGCTCCCCGGTCTCTGTGGGCTTGATTCTAGCTATTATTTTAAGTGATTTAACTGACGATTCTTTTTCATTAACAGGTGGGAGGCCCTTTTTCAAGTGTTGCCATACAACAGATGAAGGACTTTGGAAGAATAGCCGTGTGTGGAGCTATTTCCACATACAATGACACCACGCCCCAAACAGGTGTGTACATCCCAACGTAGTCTTCGTAATGTCAACAGTCCTGCTTATTTGTCGGCTTTAACTTGATACACGCTTGGGGGAAAAATATAATGAAATGCAGTTCAAACTGTAAAAAAAATTAAATATACTCTCAGAGCTTCCTCCCAAACCTTTGGTAAAGTATGGAGACCTTTTCTAGACTACTACGACTCCTTACAAGAATCTCTCGACAAAGACTAATGTGGATCCCCTATCCGTCCCGTAGCAACAGTGAGCAGCATATTCTGCATTTCTCCACTAGAGGGCGACATTGTGTTACTGAAATGTTGGCGGAGATATAAACAGATCTTTTAGTCCAGGCAATCTAGCCAATTTAACCATCTAAAATGGAAAAAAATGCAACAGAATGTCCTGAATAACATACTAAAAGTCCTGAGAAATTACTGTCGCGGAAATAGGTTAAATATGCAAAAATGCAAGATGGCCGCCATACATGTATAATGTCTCATATCTCCACTATGAGAAGAGACATTTGAATGATTTAAAATGCTATTACACGTTTTTTGGACATAAGGAATCATTTCAAATGGGTTATGACTTGATTGGATGCAATAATCATGGGGAAAAAATCCATTTCTTATCATATATTTGCACTGATATACGACATATTTCATTGAATGAAATTGTATACTAATATAATCAAGGCAGGTAAGTATTTTCAAGTTTATTCACTACATCGTACTTTAGTAACACACTCATCAACATAAATTCTACACATCACAAAGAGTGTAACAGAAAGCTGACACAACATGATACTGTTGTCAATACAGTGATTGATCATTGTAGTTGATACATCGTTGGACTGGGTCCAACTCAACCGTCGTCATCATATGCATTTGACAATTCTGGTAACTGAGTTGGTACAGCTTACACCACGGCATTCTCTGCACACATTTGTGAAAGGCAAGCCATATTTTCGGCATGTGCACCTCCGGGTGGTACAGTCCTTTTTACATATAACATCCAGGAGTTTTGATGGAGCGGCTGGTTGGTCGGTCTTATTGGCAGATACCTCCCGTCAACAATGTTCCATTCAAAATCCTCTGGTCACATATTGATGTAGGCATCTTTTCATTCCATAACCTAATAGTATACACAAAGGCTGTGATACTTAGAGCCAGAGGTTGGTGGTAGACTTTGGGATTCCAAGGCGCCGGTGCCTTTTGAAACCTTGTCACATCTGCCGGTATCAGAAGCTGTCTAGTCCTTCGTCTTCAGCACCACCATACTTCGACACCAATGCCTTCTCTCCTGCTGCAATGATCGCCTCCTTGCAAAAGTTAGTTTGCCTGGACTATTTGTCTTGACAGAAATGTTTCCTTGGACTACCATTAACAGTGTTTTTCTCTCTCTCAATTCAATTCAAAGTGCTTTATTAGCATGAATGTTCAAAAAAGACAATATTGCCAAAGCATGAAGACATTATAGTAGATTAGTTAAAAGAAAAGTAAAACGTTTCTGGATACCATAAAATGTTTTCTTTCTTGCTCTCTCTCTCTCTCTCTCTCTCTCTCTCTCTCTCTCTCTCTCTCTCTCAGGCCCATACCCCCACCTAACCATGATCTTCAAGCAGCTTAAGATGGAGGGCTTCCTGCAGTCCAGGTGGGGGGATAAGCACGCAGAGTCCCTCAAGAGGCTGATGGGATGGTTGAAAGAGGTCAGTGATTGAAAGCCATTTATTCTGATGTTGGATCTAAATACAAAGTGTTGTGTGTCTCTTCAGCAAATATTAAATCTCAATCAGTAGGGTTGCCCCTGGTCCTGCTTCAGCTTAATTTCTGTGCTTTATTTATTCTGCGTC